>NC_048423.1:3908708-3935715 GCF_013103735.1 Etheostoma cragini | reverse complement strand
CACACACACACACACACACACACACACACACACACACACACACACACACACACACACACACACACACACACACCCGTTCATGAGAATGTGTTGACACTCACAATCTAAAGGTCTTCTGGTACAACCAATCTTCCAGGGATTATATATACACAGCTGGAGCTGTATTGTAATGATGTTGTTTGCTCCACATCTGGGACAGATTCACTTCTCAAATCTTTGGAGGTCATACTGCGAAATATTTTAACAGTCTTCTGTGCCCACAACTTCTTATGACATCTGTTACTTACTTGTGATCTGAAATATGGGTTGTTCCATGGACACACACTTTTTAAGTTCTACAATTGGTCATTTTAAAGGTTATAAGTGTATTATTTGTTTTCTTGAGCCAGTTGTCAGGTGCATACTTTAGGGCCAGACTTTAATTTATTGCAGTAATTGATCATTTTATCTGATATTTGGATAATACTGTACTTTATTTTTACTTAGTGGCTTAGTGTTTTGGGGGGTAAATCTTAAAACATTGACAGTGTAAAAGACAGACAGGTTTGTGTCGTAACCACCAGATTACCAGAGACTACCAGGCGCCCCACGGTGGAATATTTCCAGTTAAAATAAACGGTTAATCCCACTTGGTTTGTGTGTTCCACCTGTGCAGCTGACAAGTGCAAGTCAATATTCTGAGAGTGGAGCTCTGGTAGTTTCTGGTTAGTTTTTGTGGCAATTGGCTATATATTTTTAGACCTAGGAAACATGTTTTCAGTGATACCTGGTGGAACATAAGGGCCATAGGTCAAGAGCATGCAATTAGTTGTTGGTGTGGATCTGGATCCAGGTGTGAATGAAGGCCATTGCCTAACATTGAGTGTGATTTTGATAGCCACATATGAGGTTCTTTCACTGTGTTTTTTTATGCAAATCCATATGTTGATAGAGATTAATAAAATGCATACATTTGTGTTGTGTTGATGTGCAGTCTCTGATGATGTTCTCTTTTTAGTAAAAACGAGGACATTCACAAACAAGCAGTCTAGTAAACTTTCTTTGTTTTCCCTTCTCAAATAGAATATTTAACATAAACATACTAAGATTGCTGAAGTTTCAGCCAGAGCCACATACTATTTTTGGAGTCCAGGTAATGCACCTGCACTCGTTTGGATGGATGGAACTATATATTTGAAGAAGTAAAATCAAGCAGATGCACGGTATCACCTTGAACAATGTAAAGGTGGCATTTAAAACAAACTAAATTATGATTTTTAGAAAATACTATAGCACCCACACACCCTTTGATTCACAGCAGAAAGAAGGCATGCATAGCTTGATAGGTAAATATAAACATGGAGATAGAAACAACTCTACAAGGCCAGTTTCATTCCAGTTGGGTCAACCGATGCTGAAAATATAAGCACTCTTGGTATGTCAGGTGCTTCAAATAAAAGCTAGCATGAAAGGGCACATGAGGGAGAGAGAATCACGCATGTCTATGGACTCTGAATCTCACAGATTCACATCAAAGTTCAACATAGAGGCCATGAAGCAGACACTTCAAACAAAACACTTTGTGCTTGACAGATGTGATCATTGATTTCACCCAGAGGTGTACGGCAACGAAGTATTTACTTAAGTACTCTGGCCTCTACTCTATTGGAGATATTGTACCTTTCAGTCCTCTGCATTCATCTGACAGCTGCACTGACTACTTTGCAAATTGTGTTATTTGATTCTATTCAGAATGCTAAATAAAATGATTGACAGAGTATAAACCAATCCACAGTAAAGTACAATATGTACAGAACCCTGATTCATAGACCAATTCCTCCTGACCCAGTAATGTACGCCCATCACTCTCTGAAAGGGGCCAAGTATATATTTTAACTTCACTGCTGATTGCCTACTTCTTTACTTTTACTCAAGTCAATTTTTTAAATTACAATGTCATGAAAGATGACACACTTCTTCCTCAATTTACAGTAAACTGTGGAATTGCGTACTATACAGCATCAGCAATGGAAAGTAACTATGGTTTTCATTTAAGTAGGGCTACTGTACAATTTTCAGGTATTTCCATGTTAGGCTACTTGAACAGTATGTAAGACACTTTAAGTAGGCACTTCATTAGTAAAATTTTGTAAGCATGACTTTCACTTGTTATAGAGTATTTGTTCAGTGTTGTAATTCTGCTTTTACCTGATTTAAAGATCTTAATACTTCTTCCACGACTAGTCTTAGTTGCCTTACAACGCTGCATTTTGTTGACAGTACAAGTTTGAATGCAGGACTTTTACTTGCAATGGGGTATTTTTACATTTTGCTATTGCAACGTTTTTGCAAACGATGTGAACAAATACCTTGTGTCCTATGGCTAGCAGCGAGTAAAACTACACGTCCCTGAGTCCTTTGCGCCGACGCTGTCTCCTCCTGCAGCGTACGCTCCCAGCCAGAGAACCAGGGAACCGAACGGCCAGCGCAGCACAGCTCCGTGTTTACGTTGAGATGCTCACAACAAAGGACAGAACACCGCGGAGAGGCTGTCATTTAAAAGAAAGCACCGTGATATTTTATCGGTGAGCATTTACAACTCATAACTCCAAGAAGAGGAGAACGATTAACACACATTTTCATCTGCTCCCACATGTTTAAGGTTTACTTAATTTTTTTTGGAAAAGGAAGAACCAGCCAAGAGGGGAGAAATTAGGACGAAATATCCTTTTTAAGCCGGTGGAGCATTAGCTAGCTTGCTAGCCTCAGCAAGTTGGAGGAAAGCCAGACAACAGCTGGTGGAGAAGCTAGCAGCACCGAAGACAACAAAAGGACCCCATCATTATATCGCAGTGAGTACATTACACCTGACTTCTCTTAATAATTATAACAGCAGTTAAACACGAACGTTATAGGCTAACTCAGCGCTAGCCAGTGTTCCTTGTTGTTATCCGTCACCTGCTTTGTCCTGCCAACGGCTCTGACACCATGAACTGCTCGTTTATTAATGCTACTTTAACGTTACCTCATTTAGTAATGTTCATGCACTCAGCAAGGTAAGTCCTCACAAGGCTTTTATTGTGAGCGCTGCAGCTGCATAGTGCTGGTCTTTGTCAGTGTTTTGCACATAGCGTTACTCATGCACCTGTTTTGCCTTTATCTTAGTGGAAATCAGAAGCTTCTAGTGTGTGTGTATGTGTATGTGTGTGTGTGTTTGTGTTTGTGTGTGTGGAGAATTCAGAGATGCAGGTATTAGTTTACATCACTTCCAGTCTGCATGCTGACCTGTCACAGAGAGAGGTGGGGGGGGGGGGGGGGGGGGGGGGGGGGGGGGGGGGAGAAAGGAACATTGCCTGATAAGGAATCAAGCAAATGCACGGACTCATGCCATTACTGAAGCTTGATTGCAAGTTAATGACTTCCCTCCCCTCCCTTCTTTCTCCGTCTCCCGTCTCATTTTGTCTCTCACCCCCTGCCTCCCTTCCTCTTTATTTTTCCTCTTCCACCCTCCACCCTAATTTCTCTGTCTTGTTCACTCTGTACTGGTAAGCGAGGATGTGATAAGTGTATTGCCGATAGGGATGTCAGTGACTTCCCTTCTCTGTGTTGGTAATGTCACAGTAAAGACAGACGGGCATCCCACTCATAGACCGTTCTATGGTCCCACTCCGTCTGTTCCACCAGGACGCTCCAGGCCTCATTTCCATTGTCTGTTTGTCAATGTGATGGTTAACTGGGACTTGCAGTGGATTTTACTCTTTCAATTACCTTTAACCATTACCAAACCCAACCAGATGCATTTGTATTAGTATAAGGATTAGAAACACAGCTGGTTGATGAGACATAGACAATGCAACAACGTTTCAAAGTTTTTTGGTGTATATTCTGAAAGTTAAACACAGGAGAAAATGAATCCACAAAGTTTGGATAAAGGAACTTGTTAGTGTTTGTTTGAAAAGGTTATAGTGCAACAAAAATACAGCAGAACCAATGTATTTATAATACTCTGTGGCAACTCTATTTCTGTTTAAGTTTATTTTAAGTAAATTTCTGTTTACTTACTATTGTATCAGGCTACACTTTATTTTTATGATCCATGGCAAATCTATAACCATAAACTGAATCTGGGGTAGAGAGCTATAGAAGAGTCAAGTTGTGTGACAGTGATACCTGCTAAAACAGTGTTGTCCTGGTATACAAAAGGCTGAAGAATCTTTATTATATTTTTGTGCAGACTATTTCAAGTCTGTGTTCTCACAGTACTATAAATAGTCATAACTTCTTGTGTGAAGTGCTTGGGACACACGGCTTGCATTGGGTATGTTGCCGGCAGGCCTGGGTGTGTGTGCGTTTGTGTGTTCTCCGGCAAGGTTTAGAGTCTCAGTTTCAGGGTGGAAACCGGAGCCGACTGTGTCAGACGGGAGCACAGAGAGAGCTCTGATGTCTTAATGGAGGCTCGGCGCTGTCCATACCCTTAGTAACCTGGTCAGTGGGGACACAGAGAAGCCTCCTAGTCTCGGTTTATGCTGAATGCTCTATCACTGCTCTCCAGGAATAAAAAAACAACAACCTCAGAACCCAAAATGTCTTGAAAACATTTTTTAAATGTGGTTTTGTATGCTCAGCAAGTTGTGTGATCCAATAGGACCACAAAACACATTTCATATACTAAAACAGAATTACAAAAGTGCTTCCTATCAGTCCAATAAGTATGGATTATAATATATATATAAAAAAAAGATGTTAACTTTTGCATTTACATACATTTTCAGGAAGGAAAAATGCTAAATCTATGCTGCAGTAGTTGCAAATTGCAGCACAGGATTTTGTTGTCAAATATAGCTTTTATAAATCATCAATTCATGATGTCCTTCTGAATCCTATAAAAGATCAAAAGATAATGACAAATGACAGTGGCCGCACACACACAACAGAACACCCTCTCCACCTCATCCCACGCTTTATTGCCCCTAATATACATAGCTCTCAAGTAATGAGGGTAGGAATTAATTACACGCAACAAATTAGTAATTTATGAGAAAAAATTAATAGTAATTATATCAAACTTTTAACCTTGATATTGTACTTGGTATGTGCTGTAGACTGATCTAAGTGTGAACTGTGTTGATACCTTTATTGCATGCTGTAACAATCATGCAAGTGGTGGTTAACACCTTGGTGTTGTTGAGTATGTTGGAGATTCAATCCAACGTGTCAAGTGTGTGTGTGTGTGTGTGTGTGTGTGTGTGTGTGTGTGTGTGTGAGCGTTTGCGTGCGTGCGCACCTTTTTAAACCTTTATGATATGATGAAAACATTTTTCATGAGAGAATACTTTTATTTTGTCATTTTTTGCATTTTATCTTTTGCATGCAAATGTCTAAAATGTGTAGTTTTCTCAGGGTAGGCCTCTTAGCTCAGTGGGGATCTGCGGGTGTAATCTTCGGCACAGCTGAGGAGCAGAGTCCCTCCCGCTGTGTGTGAAGAGCTTGGCATTCTCTTCCCGGATGGCTTACTCTTTGCTGGGCTGGTAAACAGGCTGAAGTTTGTAGAGGGAGATTACGTCTGACATGGAAAGTGGGTCAGACAGTGGGCATGTTTTTATGGCCTTGTCTCTGCAAGGTAGGGACGGAAAGAGTTAAGGGGCATTAAACAACCACTCATTTTCCATCGTGTGGCGTGAGGCTGCCTGTGTTCGGTGCAGTTCTTGTATACTCTTCCTCCTCAGAATCATTATCAATCAGTTTGTCGCGTACATGCGTGTGTGTGCGTCTGTGTGCTGAGAATCTGACTGATCTCACCAGGGACATGTTTCCATCTCTCTCCCTTTTCCTCTTTTCTCCATGTGTTCATAAGATGGAAGATGCCTTTGGGATCAGAGCATGTTTGTTTCTCAAATTATGGCATTTCTAACTAGCTCAATTATTGCTATTTGAAAATGCATTAAAAAGCTTGGACACTTGAAAGCTTTTTTGACCCAAATCGCACTGGTCCAGGCTGTTGGTGTCCACCTGTGTCTTTGCATTGATTTTACGTGCAATCACGCTGCCTAAAAATCATCTTGTGTTCTTTTGGAGGAACACACTATATCTTAATTTCTCATTGTTAGGAAGGAGGGTCTGGCTAGTCCACACAGCATTCTGGGATGGGAGAGAAACAGGCTCTTGTTTATTGGCATTTCTTTAATCGCTATCGTCGTGGGCGAGACTAAGCGCTGCACAGAGCCCCGGTGCCGCTGCAAAACAGCCTCGGGAAGGAACTTGTTTTGGTCGAACGTCTACGTTCAAAAGTTGTTTTAGTCGTGCAACAGAAAACCCAGATTGAACAGATAGTCTAGCTAGCTCTCTGGATTTACCCTGCAGAGATCTGAGGAGCAGTTAACAATAGTTAACGTAAAGCCACCAGAGTTTAGAATTCCAACACAAAGAAAGCGGAAGGTAACAGACATCCAGCTGGAAAGAGTGACATCCGGCGGAATTTCATCAAAACCTCCCCGATCAAACAATACCTGCATCGATCCTTTTTGTACCCAGATGAATGGTTAAGAGACAGAAAATTGTTCTTGGTTGATGGGATGCAACAAAAACGGCGTTATCATTACGTTTTGTGTGCTGCAGAAAATACATCAGTAAGAAAAACAGTTTCCTACTGTTATTTTCTGGTAAAAATACAATCCCTCCCGTAGTTCTTCAAACATCCATGTTATCGTTTGAATTATTTAAACTCAATACAGTACAAATTGATTATTGTAAAGCTTATAATTTGTATAAACTTGGTCTGCTCAGAGTAATAATATGTAATGCAATGATAATGAAAAAGAAAAAAAGAACAAAGGAAATGGGCAGAGACGTACACTGCACAATAGCTGAAAGCCAATTGCACAATGTAATGTCTCTTAAAGTGCTCATATTATGATTTTTGGCTTCTCACCTTTAAGTTATTTTTCTATATATCTTTTATGTGCAAGTAATAGGTTTACAAAGTGAAAAAGCCCAAAGTCCACCCGAAGGGGCTTACCATCTCCAACAGAAAACACTGTTCACAAACTGCTCCAAACAGCTCTGTTGTAGTCCAGCCTTCTGTGACAAACGTGCATCCCTTTGTAACACACGTTATAATGTTTCCCTAGCTGCTAGCGTGGCACGCCCTTATACTCTGATTCTGACTGGCTAGTAATCCTTACCTAGCTACTGTGCATGTGCGTCTCCCAACAAAGATGGAACAGAAGTGTGATGTCTCACTCTGAAGCTAAAACAGAGAGCTCAACACACAGGGTGAAAAGGGGAGCTAAGGCACCCAGATAGCTCAGTTGGTAGAGCGGGTGCCCATATATAGAGGTTTACACCTCGACGCAGCCGGCCCGTGTTCGAATCCAGCCTGCGGCCCTTTGCTGCATGTCCCTCCCCCTCACTGTCCCCTTTTAAATCTTCAACTGTCCTGTCAATTAAATGCCTAAAATGCCCAAAAAATAATCTTTAAAAAAAAGAAAAGAAAAGGGGAGCTGCAACCACGTGCAGTACAACAAATATATGGTGTTTTTTTTAAATTAAACCATGTAAACCTATTCTGATAGAACCTCTAAATACAATTATGAACCTGACAATTAGCATAATATGAGCACTTTATTGCCTTGCTTCTGAGGAGACTGTTAATCATTTATTTAAGGAGCAATTTTAATAGTTTACTTATGCACAGGAGTGAGTATGGTCACCCATTTTGTGACTAGTTTGCTGCCTCTCTTATTTATCTTTTACACTTATCAAGTTTGAATTTGTCTCTTTCCTCCCATTTGCTTCTCAGTCACTGACAGTAACACCAATGCTTCTCCCCTGCTGCTAATACCTGAGTCAGAAAAGTAAGGGAGGGGAAGAACTGAAACATAGTAAGGCTGTTCAGCTGCTTTCAAAACAAGCTGTTGGGGAGTGCACATTCCTATTTGGCTTTGACTTTATTACTTAAACGGTAAGTTGGCTGAATTCATGAATAGAACCCTTACTTGTAAATGTTGATGTAGTTTTTTTGGGGGGGAGTCTCTTAATGTCTGGGATGTGCTGACACAAGAAGAGCTGAAACGTTAGCGGGAAACTAATAACATTGCAATGTTTTATTTTACATTTTTGCAATAAACATGGAGAAATGGAACAAATGAAATAATGTCCCCATGTATGTACACGTGTAAATACACGGGGACATTATATACAGCTCTTTACCTCTGTAGCTCGACTGAGAAAGCATGAAAGAAAACAAAAACAAAATAATACTTGGGAATATAAGCCCTTTCATCAACAAATCTTATTTTTGTTCCTGTTTTTAATTACTGATTGTTAGAGCTGAAATGATTAGTTGATGAGTTGATAGTCAGAAAAGTAATCTGCAACTATTTTGATAATCAATTAATCGATTTAGATCTTAAAAAAAAAAATCCTTTATTTCAAATGCCATCAGTATCCTCAGTCAAATAAACTGACAAACAAAATGAGCTGCTATTTTAATTAATTTAAGCATATTTAATCTTTTTTATACTTTGCTTACTATTTCTGAAATGTTGTCCGTATGTGCGTCTGTCTTGGAGGTCTGGTGAGCCAAAAAAAGCAGCCCTGGTGGACAATAAAAATGTATTCTATTCTGTTCTATTTTTAACAATTTACACAATTTACTGACATTTTATTGACAAGACGAATTGTTGAATTCACTCCTACTCTTATGTCAGATGCAAATCCTAGAGGAAGTGTCCATCTTGTCAACTTTCTCAAATATGTTTTTCTATGCATACTAAATTAATCAGTCCTTTGTGAAAACACTTGTGATTGTTTTTTCCAAAACCAGATTAACAAGACTGCATGGAAAAAAAACTTTGCTAGTTTCATTTTATATTGTGCAATACAATGATTTATATTGTATACCATTGTGGGCCAGCCTACAGTACTTTGCCTTACTATATTGCATCCTTTACAGTTTGATTATTGCACATTGTGGATACTGAATAGATAAATTGTGGAGCTGTAACACCGCAACCGGACCACTTCTAAAATTTGGGCAAATACACCTAAAAAATTCACCCTAATTCCTGTTTTACCACCCAACTAGATTTATATCAAAGCGGGACCTCCTGACAATATTTTGTTCTACCAAAGTGGTTGGTAGGGCGCAGAAATATCCAAGATGTAGACAAAAGTCATGAAGTGGGAGACGCTGGTCATTTCCTACTTTCAATGATAGTTGTTCTAGTTGGACTTAACTCTCTGTTGTGAGTGTGTTCAACACCTCTGCCCAGACTCAAACCACAGCCTGTTTCACCTTAATTTCCCTTTGATATCAGCAGAATTCTTCACTTTTACAAGCAAGAAGTGAAAGCCTTTTTGAGGTTATACTTTGAGGTTAAACTGTACATGAAATGTGAAAGTAAGGAAGTGTTTTGAGTGTGTGTATAATTGTCAAGATACCATCTCTATGGTTTCCTTGCTGTTAAGTTCACACAGGCGACTGCAACCGAAACTGCTGATACATTTTGGCACCTTCTCTTTTCCACACACACACACACACACACACACACACACACACACACACACACACACACACACACACACACACTTGCCAACACATATTCATATGTACACACAGACCTGTAATTATCAAATCCCCTCTGATCATGCATGATTGCCATTTCCTGTTTCACTTTTCAACCATCCTGTCTCAAACGATCTTGTGTGTACATCCTCACGTACACAAATGTTTGAGTGTGTAACTTGTTGTGTTTTTCCAGGGGAGCACTGCCGTTTCTGCGACTGCAGTGAAAGACTGGGCAGTAGTTGCTGAAAATCGTTTAAATAATTAAAGTCTGAGAGTCCTTGTGCTCAACACAGCAACAGCAGACAGTTGTTGAGATGGGAAACACGAGCAGAACTGGTAATTCTGAAATGTAATTGATTACATAACATGTGAAACAGTTGTTTAGACAGTCCCATTTATTTCCAGAAATCTTAAATTTTATTTTGAAAAGTCCAGGAGATAGAGGCAGAAGTATGAAGTGGAAGCAATGCCAAAACCCAGACTAACCCCACTGAAGCCTCATTGCTAGCAGCTTTTATTTTAACATAGTTTTACAGATTTACAGAAAACACAGCCACACGCATGCCATCATTCACTTGTCAAATAGACATAAACTGGCAAAAGGCTAAAGTGACAGAAAGCAGAACAGCTCAGAGAGAGAATATCTGCTGTGAAGAAACAAAGCTCTGTTCTGCTGTACCATGCTTCTAAGAAGGTCACATTGTATGCTTTGTACGATCAGGAAATGGCACTTGGCTGTAGAAGCACTAAGGTTTTTGTGAGAGTATGTATAATTGCTTGTCCATATGACCATACACCCACATGTGTTTAGCTATCCAGTTGGTGTACAGTACGTCCTTGTGTGCATGACTCCATGCAATTCACTTTTGTGATTGCACAATTTCAGTTTTTTATTGTAAGTTGGGCACAGGCATCTAAATGCGTATATATCTACATCTCTATGTGGATGTATCTTGTTGCACATCCGTCAACAGAGCTGTTTGTTTTCTGTGTTCATAAGCCAGTCTGTGTTCTTCCCACTGAATCATTGATGAGATTGTAATTTGAACGCTGGCCCTTCAATTTCTTTCCCTACATTCTGTCTTCAGTTAGGCTCCTCCCAGCGTCGCTTACAGGAAAAACCAGTAGCCTGCTCTGATAAAGCACAGACAGCAGCTCTGCAATGCAAACTTAAAGTGCTCATATTAAGCAATTTTTCAGGTTCATAATTGTATTTAGAGGTTGTACCAGAACAGGTTTACATGGTTTAGTGTTAAAAAAACATCATATTTTTGTTGCACTGCACATTTTGGCAGCTCCCCTTTTCACCCTGTGTGTTGAGCTCTCTGTTTTAGCTACAGAGTGAGGCATCACACTTCTGTTCCATCTTTGTTGGGAGTCGCACATGCGCAGTAGCTAGGTAAGGATTACTAGCCAGTCAAAATCAGAGTATGAGGGCGTGCCATGCTAGCAGCTAGGCGAGCATTATAATGTGTTGCAAAGTGTCGCACGTTCATCACAGAAGTAAAAGGCTGGACTACAAGCTGTTTGGAGCATCTTGTGAACAGTGTTTTCTGTTGGAGATGGTAAGTCCCTTTGGGGTGGACTTTGGGCTTTTTCACTTTGTAAACCTATTACTTGCACATAAAAGATATATAACAAAATAAATGAAAGGTAAAAAGCATAATATAAGCACTTTAAGAAAGATGGTTTAATGAAGAAGGTACATACTGACAGAAAGAGAAATGGCTACATTTTCACTTTAGACCAAATTAGCAATTGCTTAACCAGAAAAATATGTGTTGTTAGTTTTATCCCTAAAAACTGGATTTCACACACAGTTATTAATGTCCCACTGGTTCAACAGATTCAAAAGTTTGAAGCAGCAAGGATTGCACTATGGGGAAACTGATAAAACTAATTAGGGAGAGAAATATAAAACACAGGACACAGTCATAGTCAAAGTCAAAATAAATAAATAAAAACAATAGAACCGATTGCTTGACTTAAAGAATCTCAGTCTACTGAGGGGAGGATTTTAACATTTTCGTTTCCGTCATGTTGGTGTTGCACTACATTAGAGGCCTTATGTGAAATTCATGTCTTTTACTCACAAAATTAGGTTTCAGACACTTTTTTTTTTTTCATTAAAGCAGCCTAAGTCAGATTTTGGGAAGTCGGTTTCACATGCATATTTCAAAAGATATTCACAGAAAATAAATTCCAAACAGGAACCAGTGCCACTGTTTTTAATTCTCTTCCTAAGCTGTTTTTAATAGACAGTAAAGCGAACAGTGGAAAGAAGGAAACGGTGGCATGATTTGACCCATTGTTGTGAGTCAGATTCACCTCTCTTCACAGTGAATGAGTACCCGGACATGTATTCTAGTCCTTTAAGCCTCCAAATAGGCGGAACCTAGACTCAAGTCCAGCACCTCTGGCTCAAACTGAGGACCCTGTTTTGGTGGGACTGGTCCTGCGTCCTGGATTCTTGGAGATGCCAGTCTGTAAAGCCAAGATCAGACTACTTGCAACGGGTCAGTGTGCAGCGTTCTAAAACCTACCATTGCCCGCCAATGTGACAAGACAAGATGGTGTATCATCTCCATAGCAACAACTCCTCCAACTTCCAGGCGTTTTCTAGCTAAATATTTTGTTTGTAAATAAGAATATTGATAACGTGATTTTAAGATACTTTCTATATTTACGTTTCTAATGATGAATCAGTGAAACTCTACGAGATGACTTTGCTATTGGCTGTTGAAACAGGTGACGTCCCTTACGCTCTGAAACCAGCCACCCCCAACGTATGTGTAAGGAATGGTGGCAATAACTGTCACAATAAAAGATAATGGAACAGGGAATAGTAGTTTTTTCTGTTCTAAAACGGTTTTGTCTTGTCACAAATGTTTGGTCTGAACTGGGTTAGGACCCCAAAGCAGAGAGCAGAGTACCAGTCTTCTGTTTTAGGAGTGGATAGTGAAAATGGTGGTGCCATGCACTAGGAAAGATGTGGTCCTTGTGCACTTAGCATACTTTGAAGTTAATAGTGTGTATTTTTCTTAAGGGGAACGTGCCTTGGTTGACGTGTGATGTTCACAGTTGAAATTGGTCAAAGAAGTATGATGTGTGTTGGCTTTTCAGCAGTTTAGAACACGTTTACTGCACATTTCATTTTCATGTGTTGGTTTTGTTAAGTGTGAGGCCCAACAGCTTTTGATGCCATCTTCACTATGTTCACATCTGCTTTCAACAACACAGCTTGGGTTTACATTCCACACCTTGTTTCTAATGTCCACGTCCTTTTCCTGACCCGCTCCGCATATTTCATGCCTTGCTGTTTATAGCTGATGAGTGTGAGTATTGTTGTGGCAACGCTTCCTCAGGTCAAGTGTTTGGCATTGAGCCCAAGTGGATGCCTTGTTACTGACTACTCCTTTTTTCTCCATCATAGTCCCATTTATGGAAGGTCCTCTTTAAAGTAGGTCAGCATGGCTTAATATTGGTCACCTTGTGTCTGTGAAAATTCACTGTGTTGGTGACAGTACATGGGGAAGTGGTTTGCCCTAAATACCAGTTTATACGCTCTCTAGTGTAGGTGTTTAGTTACTCCAGAGAGCCCAGACACCAGAGAGTGTGCCTGTCGGGTAATACATTTCTGTGTAAAGGGTGATAAAACAGACAGATGGGCTAAAGCTTATTCATTTTCATTTGCCACGTTAGAAGGCACGTGTGCTCTATCCTGAGTAAGCAGGTTGTTTATCACACAGTAAGTCTACTGTTTATTCACTTTTGACAGACCCTCTCATGCAGAGCAAATTACACTGCTGCTCAACTTTCGTGATTCAGACAAACAAACAACGGTCCAGGCAGGGCCTTTCTGTGTGGAGTTTGCATGTTTTCCCCGTGTTTGCGCGGGTAAAGACAAAAGGACATGCATGCTAGGTAACTAGGACTACAGTTGAAAATAAGCCGGCTGGCCAACAATGGCACAATAACAGAAATGTTGATTAATGTGCATTGTCATAAATAAATAAATCCTCATGCTGGGAAGATATATCTATATTTGGTGACAGTCAAATCATCCTTTTAATTAATTAGGTGGCCAAAAGGTGCAATAGGGAGAAAATATGATGACTAGACTTATTATCCTTGAATCATTCTTTATGGATTAGTTCACTAGAAACTTTTCTTACTGTAGACAAAGTGTGAGGTGTGAGACAATCGAGTCAACTGACTGAAAAAAAATCAGTTACTATTTTAATAATCGATTAATCTAGGGCTGCAACTAAGTCTTATTTTCATCATCGAGTAATTTGCTTTTTTTTGTTTAAGCTAATAATTGTTTTGTCTTTAAAATGTTACAGTTTGGTGTTATCAGATTAATTTTCGGTCTGAAGACTAATCGTTTGCCTGACTAAATTGTTGCGAATATCTTTAGGGTTAAATCTGTTGATTGGACTAAACAAGACATACATAAAAATATCATAGGCTCTGGGAACTTTTGATGAGCATTTAATGCTATTTGCATTTAGAAGACCAAAAGGATTAATTGAGGATTTTATTTTAGATTACATAGAAATTTGACAGGTTCTTAGGGTAGTTATGTGTTGTGTAGGCCTGACCACAACTGCTCTGCTAATTTTCTGTAGTGTAGTCAAAGGTTTGTCTACCTGTTGTCCGACAAAGGAGTTTGCATTTTCCAGTTTTAGTGTTTTCAGCGGTCATTTCACAGCAGGCTGATTAGGACAAGTTAAATCTGGTCGTGACACTGAACCCAAACCTTTTTGCCTCAAGTGTTCGCTAACCTGGCTCAGCGTGTGTGTATGTGTGTGGGTGTGTGTGTGTGTGTGTCTCTCTCTGTGTGTCTGTTTGTGTTTGTGTGTCCGTCCGTCCACTGTTTTTTCTTCCTTCCTCTCATACAATGTGTCATGGAGCTCATGTGATTATGATTACAGTATGTTTCCATCCATCTTGGTGGAAATATTGGACCACACACACACACGCACATGCAGATGTGCACACATGCGCACACATGCTGGAGAACACCTCCAGGGACCATTGAACATTAAAGGTGTGTGCCTGCCTGTGAGTGCGGAGGGAATTGGGACTTGGTGTGTGCCTCGACACGCTGACTTTAAATCTCTTCTGAGCAGACCGGCTACAGGCGTGTCCATTGCTAGACAGAAATGTTCCTATTTCTTTGCTCCAGTATGTGTTTAGGAAAATATCAAAATGAAAAAAAATAAACCATGAACAATGAACTGACGCACGTGAAGCACTAACATATTTTATTTTTATTGTCTAAGGTACCACTCTGCAGTAACTCATGTCAGGAGTTCGCACTCTGGTTTGTCTTGATAATGCAGTCTTATCGGTCTGTGTACACCCAGCTGAGCTTCAAGATATTCAATTCATGCTAGATTAATTTTTTAGAACGTCACACCAGCAGTGATTTTCTCTATTGGTTGTATAGGTCCTCTGGATGGAAATGCTTTATGTGTACCAGTACACATTGAGGGTTTATTTTGTGATGGTAGTTTGGAGTTATTGTTTAAATAGAAATAGAAATGTGCTACAGCCAGCTTTAGAGAGATGAAAAGATGATGGGCTAGTTACAATTGCATTGCAGCACACATCGAATCAAACTAATTAATGCCTTTACATTCAGTGAAAAATAGGAAAAAAACGTGTTGAAGTCCTCTTTCCAAAATCCAATTAACACCATTGGAAAAAAAAAAAGAAAAAGAAAGTAAGCAGGCTGGAAAATTCCATGTTAACTTTTCAGTCTGCTCATGCTCTTTTTGCCAGTGTATGGCAAGATTAGTAGTGATGTAGAGGTATTGATCACCGTCACACATGCTTACACATGAGTACTGGGAAAAATGCTTCCTGTCTTTCTTTTCATGTTCTGCGATGCCGATGCCATCTGTTCATGTTTATTGATCGGACAAGTTTGAGCAAGAATAAGAGACAGAATGGAAGATAGAGGAAAATGTGGCATCAGGTCGGATGCCCCCCCCCACCAGATCAGTTTCTGAGTCATTGAGCGTCTAATCTTCCCAGTGTGCAAACCCAATCCCTCTCCACTGACCCGACCATGCAACTCTGGATGATCACACTGGAGACCAGACCCAGGGCGTCTGGAAACGTGCTCGCACAAACACAAATGCTCACATATGCACACAGATGCATTTCACTTGCATTACAAAATAAATAGCCACTGATGTACACACACAGCCTCCCACATCTACACGGAAATGACTAAACCATTTAATTTGTATGGTTAACACATGCTTTGACTTGTTAATGAGTGTTGTTAAGATTGAATAGTTTTTTAGACAAGAACCACTTACAGTACAAGGATGAGGTTTATGGTCAAACTGAACAGTCTTCCCTTTTTCTACAACTATAAAACCTGCATGATGTGCTGCATAATGCTCCAGTTTATTCACTATTTGGAAAAGCAATGAAAGGCATTACAAGAAACTGAAGGAAGCCTTTCATCTCATGCACTTTCCTTCTTTAAAAGCCAATAAATAAATGACTGATGTCCAGATCCACATGGATTTTATTAATTTGTTTTAAATTATATTCTTATCTGCCGTGGGGTACAGTGTCTTGCTTTATAGCACTTTGACTTTATACTATTTTTGTACCACACTTTCAGAACTGTTCATATGAAATGATTTACCCAAATATGTTGCTGACAAGCTAACAAGATTAAGATCACTCACCTGGACAAAAGTAACACCATATCAGCTGTACTTAGTTAGCAATTAGTCCTATCCACTCATAATTTTATAATTTTGACTTGAGGAACGAGTGGTCTGTCTGTGAGCTGACTGGCGGACTGACTGAAGACTCTCCAACCAAGTAGCGTGTATTTATCACAGGAAGTTGAGGTTTCTGATTTGAGGCATTGGCACAGCTCTGCCTCCCTTGGCATGGAGTTCCTCTTAGAGGCAAACTGTTGTTTCTTCTTTGCTCAGTATGAGGATTAGAGAAATGTAGGCTTATTCTAGATGTTGTAGAAGGCGGATCTCAAACTGAGGTTGTTTAGTAGTAGGCCAAGGGCCTTTTATATGATGAATTAAGAACCAGCTTGCAGAGGGCTGTCCCCAGGTCAAAAAAGGTTTCTCTTTAAAATACTTTAATATTGTCATGTTGCATTATATTTTTACTTATTATTAGGTCACATGTCTTACTTTGTTAAAGTAATGCCACTAGTTGGAATGCTGTTATAAAAAGCTATTTTGATGTTATATTGAGAGGAAGTATAATCAAAGGAGAAGCGAATACCTATGCTATCCTATTCACATGAGAGAAATGTGTGTGTGAGACCTGTTTTATAGATGTTTTTTTTTTAACTTTTAAAAAAAAACTTTATTTCAAGATTAACTGAGTAATGAATAGTTCTATAGATACTTGAGGAAATGCACATAGCAATGCATCATATGATGCCTGTAATGCATAGTTTCATTTTAGTTGAACTTAAATTTATATTTGCGTTTCAGTGGATTGAATATTGTTGTAACGGAAATGTGCTGTTGTACTTTTATGTATTTTGCCGTTATGCATCCCAAGAGACCTTTTCACTGCTGCTCAATTGCAGCTAGACTGTGGCAGCAATCTCCTCTTTTCCTCGAAGCCATGCGTTTAAGGACATGGATATGCTTTTTCTCCTCCACTGAGCTAAACAACTTCAACTTTGCTTTCCAAACAGGACAAGGATTAAGTTGGGTGGAGTTCTTCCTAAAGTGGGAATTTGACAAAGGAAGCTTTTGATAGATCAGCTGAGCATGCCATGTCTTGTTTACTCTGTAGTTCACATGTAACCTCTTTACCATCTACCCAACCATCTACTTTTCTTTAGTTGGTATCTTGCTAGGGTTTAACATGAATGCTGGTTCCTGTTTACATTTACGGCTTTTCTCATTGCAAATTATATTAAAATGTGTGTCCTGTCTTGATGCTGGTTATAAATCACTGTTGAATATTACTTGTGCAAGTACAATTTAATTTAAGGGATTTACAAAAACATTATACACATCTGTAGACAATATACATCTGTACTGGCAAAAGAATCTAAAAAAATAAAACAGAACAATGATATTCATACTACAGTGTTGCAATATAGAGCTATTGGTTTTGGTTACACATAACACCAAGATGTTTATGCCCCCCATCTATTTTTGGTAAAGGAAGGATGACATTTGTCATGAGGGATGCAAAGATGAAAAGACTGAAGAGGAGGGATAGGTAGATGAGAGACTGTGTCCATGTCTGTTTTTGGAAAATAGTTTATGTAAGCTCTTAAAGAAGACATGCGACTCTGCTGCTCAGCATGGAACCGCTGGGGAGCTCTTTGCCGCTCATAGGGAACATGAAAAGTGAGAAACGCCTAAAAGCCTCAGAGTGCTTGAGGATGTGGTGAGAGCCAGTAATACTGGAACGATAAAGGTATCGGATGACCTTCTTGATGAAGGGCTTTGATAAAGATCACAGCAGCCACAAGTAGGAAGATGAGCAACATTTTTTCCTACCTTAGGTTTCTCATTTTGCATCTCCATACCCACGCTAACAAAACTACCATCCACTTTCTGCCTACATTTTATTGATAGCGTAGCAGATAGAATTTCAGTTGCTCTTGGAGGTAACTAAACGCATTCTGGAGGCATTTGGTCAATTTTCAGGAAAATAAATATGAGAAAACCCAAGCAAAATGCATGTTTTTTTCAGCAAGCAATTTGTTAAAAATGTGACTCTAACAGGTGTGCTTCATATTAAACTCCATATGTCATCCTCTTAGAGTCTATGCCAGGCATCTGTTATTATTTATTAATCTGATGACCCACTTCACCAGATGGATATCATTACCACTTTCCTGTAATGAAGATGTCACACTGTGTTGGAGGTTAGGGTTTCTTTTCCTACCCTGACCTGTCCTGGTCCCTGATGTTGGCATTCTTATTTCACAGAGTTTGTCCTTGTGTGCTACAGTTTTTATATAGGTTATAAAAAACCTATATCTTTTTATGTAGGTCTGGGAACTGTTGTCACATAAGACAGTAGAGTAGCTAGTGGCTAGTAGCTAATAGTTGACGTGGATTAGTTACCACCATACTGTAGTTCCCCCTTTGAGTTTCTCTTTGTTACCCTGTTAAGAGTTTCTTCTGACCCATTTGTGGTTTCTGACTTACCAGCCAACACTGCCTCTGGTTAAATTGTTCCTGAGAGTGTAATCCTTTGACTTACCACTTACTTGCATCAAGCATTACACACCTTTCAACTGAACATGAATGCATTGTGCAGGGCTCAAATCCTGCAGAGATCTCTGTTAACTTTGGGTGTGACCTGGTCAATTTATAGGTCTGTGTCCCATGCCTGTGTTATGTGTTGCCCTTTGGCAAATGTGTATACTAAATGGGACAGTTTGACATGTTGCACTGCGTCTCATCTGGCAATGGCTTCATGAGAAAAAAAGTTCAGCTGTTGCCCTGCCTCCGTGTTACATGAAGACATATTTATGTGTTGACCACCTGTGTGCATGTACATTTGTTTGTCATGTGTTGTGCTCTGTTGGCAGCCAGTGGGAGTGGCAGGTGTCATCCGGGCCTCCTTGCAGTTAAGTTTTACGAGGGCTTTTGTAAGTGTGAGGTTGCTGTTCCTGCTGTCAGCAGCACGCTGTTACAATCCCTGACCTCGGCCTCCAAAGTCATTCTCACTGAGCTCTAGATCCACTGTTGTAGGACTGTGTGTCTCGGTAGCTAAGCAGCAGCTGGCATGCAGCCACACAGTCATGCAGAGTTGCAGAGGCCAGGAGCTTAGTCAGACACACACACACTTAAAAAATTATGTACACGCCCTTATATATAACGTGTGTACTAGCAATGCCAATTTTAAACAAATTCCTCCGCCAGGTTAATAATCAATTTGACGATTAGATTTTTTTCAGCATTAAGTAAGTGGAGAAATCAAAGGTTAAATTAAAGAAATAAAGCTATCATTCAAAATTGTTTTTGCTCACGGCAATGTTGATTGGTGTAGCTTTGAATATAAAACACATCCTCATTAGTTCATGGGAAATCTCAGTCTCTGATGTTAAAGGCTAATGTTCACCATACTTTTGGCTGCTCTGCATATACAATCCTCTACCGAATAATGGTCTAGTATGAACTTTATTTCCAGGGAGACTTGGCTGGTTGAGTTCATGTATTTGAGCCATACAAGAAGGAAGACAGTTTGTGATTGACAAATTAAGGGGACTTAGGCTCTGGAGAGGCTGCTGCTGTTGCGTTCTTGATAACAGTAGAGACAAACACATAATTGAGCACTCTGGACTTTGATGTGTTCAATAACGGGAGGACCTACTGCACTCAGACCTTTTTTTTCTTTTGGTCTTTAGTTTCTGGATCCATAGGTTGAAATCAATTCCTGGCAAGTCAGCCAACAGCTCCCTCGGCATTACTGAATGTGTGCACATCTGATTGTACACAGATGATTTTACATGCACACAGTTTAGAGCATAGTGTTTTAGTATTCACTGACAATGCTGCATGTGTGCGTGTATGTGTATGTGGGATTAAGCCCTTCTGTCAGGGTAGCAGGTGGGGCTGAGGCAAATGTCCAGTTTTGCAGTTTAAACACACCAGTCTTTCCCCTCCCCCTTCTTCCTGCACACTTTTCCAGGTCCTTCATTTTGCTTTCATTGCCTCCATCCAGGATAAAACATACCTCCTCCACCTCAACCTCAGAAGAAGTTGAAAAAATTAACAACCATTTGTACCACCTGCTTAACTCTGTCAAAAAATGTCAACTTTAATGTGTTGAACTCTGGTGTGATTTGTGTCTATGCCACCATAGTTTCACCTCCACCTTTGTTCTCCCTCTCACTGTGTGTGGAAAAGCTGTTGATCACTTAACATACTGATTCTGGAGTGTAATACACTGAATATAGATCTATAATTAACATATTTGGGAGCAAAATACCGTGATGCGAGTTACAACTCCAAGGTGTTATTTTTTCAAGTGTAAGGCTGTGAAACAGTTGTTATAATTGTTAGAACAATAACACTTTAAAACAGGTATGTTAGAAGACATCTGGTAAAGTTTTGAATTTATCACCGATCACAGGTACCACAATGCATGTTAGATACTGAACAAAGCTTCTGTCTGATACTTGAGGGCCTCTGTATGAACTTCTCCCACTCGGTCTAATGGGACTGTCCAACTTCCGGCTCTTCAGTAAGAGTGTTTGGATTAAAGCCTCCAATGTCTACCAATCATTTCAAGTGTAGGAGAAATATTCTGCCTTATATCAGGACTGCCTGAAAGTGAAGTGATGATGTTATTGTTTCTGTTCTGCTCTTGTTTTGAAAGATAGCGTAGCCCATTTAAGTTTAGATTTATTTTTTTGTCAAGTGGGGGGAAGAGATGGGACATAAGAAAAAGGTAATGTGTTTAACTTAAACCCATGATGTCGTTATCTTGTTGTACCAGGAACTCCATCCTCTCCTTTTTCTTATGCGTTTTTTTTCTCACACATGCTTTCTTTCTCTGCTCCTCGCTGTGATTTCCTGTGTATTTAGAAAGCTGAGTCTGTGTGTTTTTGAGTCATTCTCTAAAGTCAGCATTTACAGACATCCACCTCACTCAGCAAGAACAATAAGCCACATGTGTTCCCGACCTTAGTCATGTCACTGTTGCTTTGATGAAGCTCTTTTTATTTTAAAACTTTGCAATTAGCTCTTTAGATGTGTGTGGGGGTTGTATTTTGCATTTGTAACTATTGAGCAATTTTACCCATTTGATGTGCCTTAAATGCCCCCTACCCTTTAGACAGTTGTCAGTGAGGACCTTCACTTGGACGATATAGTGTGATGGGGGGGGTTCATGATGCCCTAGAAGTCCCATCCCTCCCAATGCTAGCCCCCTGGCCAACCAGTAGTAGTAACTAATACTTCCCACTCAACCAGCCCTATAAATGCAAGGGGTTGGTTGCATTGAAGGGGACCGGTTGTGCGATCCAGAAAGTCTGTCTTGTGTAACTGATCCACGAGTTTAAAGGGTTAAAATTCTATGAGACAGGATTTTACATCTCTGTAAAGTTAATCACGGTGACAATCATTTTGTCTTTTGCCATGACAATTGACATGTTCGGTAGAATTATGACGCATGACTGACTATTGGAACAAGGCCTACATCAAAACATGTGTACTGCTAGGACTACAACCTGGATATTTACTATACTCACAGTCATCATGTTTACTGGAACCTTTTCAGGAGGTAAAAATTGCCCAAAAAGCTAGTGGGATTTTTTTTGTCATAATAACTTGTGCAAGCTATTCACATGCATGAAATTAAACATCAACTAATATCTGTAGAAATCTAATTAAGAGACGATGTAGAACCAACTGGTCATTATTATGAATTAAACCCTGACAGGGTGCAACGGAGTTTTGAATCAACAGGATTAATTTGCAAAAATAACTTGCTCGCTCTACTTTATCCCACTTAATATTAAACTTTGACACAAAATAATGATTTTGAAATGGTCCTCCGGAGTCTATGATTAGAACTGCGTCCAATGCTATGGTCTGTTATTCCGAAATAACAGACAGAAGGCCGTTATTGACTGATCAGAATTGATTATTCAACAAAGCTGCGTAATTCTAAATGTTGAAAACACATTGAATTTTAAGATTCAAATCGCATTTGAATAATGCTTCCTCCACTTGAAGCCATCTTGAGTAAACACACACTAATCTTTGTGTTAATCCTTTCTTTGTCACTGTACAGGGCAGGACGAGTGGTGCTGCAAGAGACAGACACATGAAGAATGAGAGGGTGGAGCTGAGGCTCAGCTGACCCTTCCCCTTCCTTCTCCTCCTTTCCCTGTGCTCCATTCGATCAGCACCTCCCCCCTCCCCTCCTTTTCTCTTCCTGTGTCCCTCACCCTCTTGGATCTCACCCATCTTGCCTCCCCTCCTCCTCCAAACCTCAATCAGCCGTGCCCAATGTACTTCCCGGAGCAGGAAAACATCTCCACCACCGCCTCCACCAAAGTGCCAGTGAAGTATGGAGAGCTCATTGTGCTTGGGTAAGCAACAATACATTACAGATACTCATCTTTACATCCTGAACACACCTGTGAATGTGTCCCGATGTCCTATCCTAAATGAGTGTATTTAAAAAACATACAAGTCGTACACAGTAAGAAGTGTAAGGGTCAGAACAGTAGTTACTCTATGTTGTGTAGCTTGAATGTTTCCGGTGTGTATTGGTCAATGACTGGGTTTGACTGTATTGTAGCTGTTTATCTCAGTCCAATCAAGCGTTATTGAAAACAAATTCACCCCCTAGCCACACATTTTTGACCTCATAATCAACCTGTATAAACCAAGAATCACACAATAGAGGAAGTGAAGCAATGTGTCAACATAGACAGGAGGGAAGACTGCTAAGATGGATCATGGACATGGATGTAAACGATCTATGATTTAAAAAATTCAAAAATTGGCTTTCAAATTATTTTTGAGGAATGAAATGGTGGTTTGGCACACACTATGTATTTTGGTAAAAATCATTAAATGCAAACACGATTTGTGCTTGTTTACACACACAGGACCACAAGATGTTAACACATGCAGTGATCCAGGATATAACCTAGAAATGCCTTTCCAGCAAACAACATAAACAATTTTGATATTTAAGTCCAGTTAAACACGGTCATACACTGAGAGTACACACAGATAGGATTAATGAAGGGTTATAATTTAGTATATAATAGATGAGATCAATTATGGCCACGGGCAACAAAATCTTTTCTTTCAGAGATTTGTTTTGACTGAAGTCCACATACTCAGCTGTAGGAAAAAACTTCCACCCAACCCTGCACCATCATAGAAGACACAAACACACAAACACACACACACACACACACACACTTTCTCCAATAACAACTGACAGTGAAGTACTTCCTTTATCTGTCTGTCTCCTGTTTATTCCCCAAAGGGCTATTCCACTCCACTCCTCGTCCCAACCCACTCCACAGAGGAATGCAGATGTCGGAAAGAACTTACGTACACGCACACTTTCTTATGCACGTACAACACTGACACACACACACACACACACACACACACACACACACACACACACACACACACACACACACACACAGTTGGTTTTACAGCTGACTCACAATGTGTTGTTCTGCGGTATTGTCAGGGAGATGACCGTGGAAATTTTCCTTAGTGAAAAAAAGCAGTGTGCAGCAGTAAACACAGTTCCATGCCTTTACAAGGGAGAACTACAGTTTTCCGTTTTGCTCTGCTTTTTCCACTCCTACTTTTTCATTCGAGATCAGGCTAAGCTTTTTAAAAGGTCCCATTTTGCTGGATAACATAAGTTATAACACACTCTGCTGCAAGTCGGCTGATGTAAGTGTAGTGAACACTTTATACGCATTACAGTCCAATTTGGGTGTGGCTTCAGTGGGAGTTGAGCCCCAATGCGGACGTTAGTATCATGCTACATCCAGGGTTGTGTAGCCGTCATTGTGGTCATCATTATCTGATGCTCATGGGGTAAAGCACAAGGTTGACAGTTTGATCCCCGGCTTCTCCTGTCCGCATGTTGAAGTGTTCTTGATCAAGACACTGAACCCCAAGTTGTAGGCAGCTCAGCCACCATCAGCGTATGAATGTGTGTGGAATGGCTGAATAAGAGGCAAGTTGTAAAGTGCTTTGTAAGGTAAAAAAGGCACTGTATATAAAAATGCAGTCCAGTTCATCTTTGTGACACACTGGGGTTGAACAACCTGCTTAAGTTTAATTCTAATTTTGCAAATTATTGGAAACTAAGAAACTGCAACAAAAATGCTTTCTACTTTGTCACATCCTAAATTGACACTTGATTTAGGTTGAACCGCTTTTCTCTTGTAGAGGTATGACTAGTAGGGAGTAGTTAACAAATCATGTCACAGGTTTGAATAATATGTACAATAAGGCCATCTAACTTCACATTAGATTTAGTTTGAGAAATGCCCAAAACCGTGATCATTGAGTCCCCCTTATTATAGAATGATTTCCTTTTCACTTTAGTTTCTGCTATAGGGATATGGACATCAATTGTGAAGTCTAAAACCAGGCTAACCCTGGAATAGCGGATGAGCTATACCAGAGTTTCAGAGGATGAAAAAAAGCAGTTACTAATACTGATTTGGTATTATACTATCTGTTTTCTGTGGGCAGTAAATTTACGTACTTAGTTGGTTATGGTTTACTAGATGAAGGACAATTGCGGTAAATTATTTTCATGAATGTGCTAACTAGAATAAACAGCTCAGCTGTAGTGAACTCCACCCATTTGGATCTCCCAGTAGGCTGAAACAAGGATGAGGATTTAATTGAGACTCCCGTGTGACCAATGAACAGGCTAACAAATGCAAATACTAATGGAGAACCCCCTCGACACATAGCAAAGTGTTATGTCTGACCTCCTCACTAACCCCAGTCCAACATTACCATGTTTGAAGCCCGGTGATGCCAATGGCCTAATCCAGAGGAATGCACAGTGTCTCTGGGGACAATCTGTTTACAGGAGGGCACACTGGACATCTATGTGGCTTTTTAAACAACTGTGACGTCACTGGATACATTGCAGGCCCTTCAAATCCATCTCTGTCCATCTGTGTGTGTGATTCAGTATTAACATAGTTAGTTGTGTGTCCACATCCATGTTGATGCGAAGGCATTTTTTCATGTATGCCATGAAGTGTCCCATGTCCCGTGCTTTTCAACATTGCAGCTGTGTTGCATTGGCAGAATATTGTTCTAAGATGGTATATATGGGGATGGAGAACACTGAAAGAAACATTCTCTCCCTACCATGTATTTAGTTTGGCACTAAGACAAATTTCAACATCTATTTCATTATTTAATATTTGCTTTGTAACTTCTATGTTTTTAAGAGCTGTATGCCCCTGCCTTCAGTCTAATAACCGTTGAAATGTTAACGCATGTAACTCAGCCTTAGAGCGTAATTAAGGACACAACCTGTTGTAATGTTTTTATAGGTTTTCTACATAAGTGGCTTTAGCTTTTTGCTGTACTGTGAGTTTTAGTTTACTAGTGTTTGGAGGGAACACACACACACACACACACACACACACACACACACACACACACACACGTTGCTAATTGTGGATATTAAAGAATACACTACGTGTCTGCACATACAGACTAACTTTTTCCTAACTCTGGTCCTTCCTGCCTTACTCTAGGAACAACGCGCATATGCACACATGTATTAACACGCACTAACTTGAGAATATTTGGATACATGTACACTCACATTTTACTGCTACTCATGGGAACCTGGGTTTGAACTGCCAGCAACACTTTGAGCTTTCTCCAGCAGATTGCCCTGCCCTCTCTCCGGATACGGGATAAACTTCACCATGGTTACGTTTTTGCCATGGTTACTCCTTTCAAACGTTGCTGTGGCTCTGTTCTCTCACCATGGTTACTCATAATCCCTCCCAGCGTTGTTTGATCCCAGTCTGCTCTCTCAGAGAAACATTTCAGTGTAGGCTGGGCATCCTTAGTTACAACCTTTTGGTGTCTTCTTTACTGGACTCAGTACAAAGGGTGGTTAGATTTTTAGGAGTCTGATTGGCCTAAGACACTTTCCAGCTGGAGGTCCTATAGAGCATGGCTAGTTCTGCTGTAGTGAAAGCATTTTTTCTTGTTTTTTCTCATCAATGTTTAAAGAAAACTTGTTCAGGTATTACACGGTCATGCATCTGCAGTCCTGGTTATTACTTTTTTGACATTGTCGCTGTGTTGTGTTTTTGTTAAGTTTTCCACTGGTTTCCTGCATTTGTGGAAATCTTTTGATACATTAAAAGTTGGCTTTGAAAGGTTATGGGTAATGGTACATGCTCTGAAAGTCAAGAGATGTTATTATTTTGTATTTTTTTAAGTTGGCTTGACCTTTTTAAAAGAACAAGACCCCCAAAATGAAGGATATAATAATTCAGGGCTAAGCAAAACATTGTAGGAAGCAATTTAATCTCTGATCATATCTGGTGCTTGAGTTATCACATTGCGTTTATTGCAGTTGAGTATAGTTACTGTGTTTACAGCAAATTCAGAGGAGTCCATAACTCCTGTGGCTTCGTTAATGATCAAGTAGTGAGCGATGTTTATGCATGTGGTAATGTTTATAAAGGTGGTTTGGTTAGCAGGAATATCACGGCATGCTGGTAATGGCTTATCTGAAACGTGTGTCCAATGAAGAACAAAACCTAGTGCAACCCGGGTGTGCATGCTGTTTACAGCAACTAATATGTATGCATTTATACATGGAAACAGTGTTTAAATCACTGGCTGCTATTCAGCAAATGAGCACTTTTTTTCTCCATCCAGTTTTTTTTTTATTTCATTGCTTATTTCCAGAAAACTTGCTTTTGTT
>NC_048423.1:3863708-3906208 GCF_013103735.1 Etheostoma cragini | reverse complement strand
CCGGTCATGTTTGATTTTACTTTGTAATCAATTTTTTTATTTAATATCAGAAGCAAACCCTATTTTTCTTGATTTTACATTGTCATGACAGCAGAGGGACAACAACTAATGTCCTGTCAAAGTGTCTTTACCTTTATATCTCACCTGGTAGAGAGCGCGCCCATGGACAGAGGACCACTCCTCGACACAGCCGCCACGGGTTCAACTCCAACCTGCCGCTCTTTTCTCCATGTCATCCCCCCTCTCTCCCCTTAAAGTCCTAAAATGCCCCCAAAAAAATCTTTAAAAAAAAAATCATTGTGTCTATGAAAGTATATGAAAAAAAAGAACTGATGCTTGATAATTTGCTTCACAATTTCTGTTTTTTTCAAGCTGCAGCATGTCATCTAGACATTTTGGCAACACTTTTCACTGTGTACAATAAAAAGCTTCTGCTAGACAAGCCAGGCACAATTTCTACTACTGCCTCTCCACCCTATATTGTGCTTTGCACCCTGTTGAGTTCAGATGTTTGGTGTTGAATGCTGAGTGAGATGGCCATGTCCCACTATAAATAAGAATATACAATTGACAGTAAATCTACTTATCATGGACAACTGACTGACAAGATACAACAGATTTCTGACTCAGGACCGCGTCATAAATATTTAAATTGTTCCCGTTCTGATCGCACCCTCGGATGTCTTTGTTTTCCTCAGGAGAAGGCTGCTAAGTGGAAGACGTTAGATGGTCAAATGGACGGGCTGACCACAAACGGCGTGCTGGTGATGCACCCTCGAAACGGCTTCACCCAGGACTCCAAACCAGGCGTCTGGAGGGAGATCTCAGTCTGTGGCAACGTCTTCACTCTGCGGGAGACCCGCTCAGCACAGCAGCGGGGAAAGATGGTAAGAAAAGATGCTAAACATGTAGCGCCACATTCACTGAACACGGTGCGTTCAATGTACTCAGAACATCCAAAACAAAGATTCTACTACTAAAGGGCTTTTACAGTCAGTGTGTGTTCGCAGAGTAGTTTGAGATTAACTCTAATAAAACATTGCTGCTTTGTAAACAAACTTTGCTTGTGGCTTTTCAAAAGATGAGGAAAGACAGGATAGCAGCTGACAGCCTGCATTAACTGATTTCTGTGGCCATTTGAGAGCAGCAGATTTGTTGATTACAACTTAGACATATCACTTTTTAAGCTGATATGGTCAACCTTTTAACAAACAGTTGCTTATTTACACATCCAGCAGTTACAGAGCAACATCATCATTCATTTGGAGTCATGTTTGTGTCCACCTGGTGAATGTTAGCTCAATATTTTCTCTGTTTTGAATCACTACTGACTTTAGCTTCTAAATGCTCCACTGTGTTCAGCAGCTAGTTTCCAACTGTGTCTGTCTCTGTTTGCTGCTGGGTAGGTAGTGTACAGTGGGTTTTTAAGTTTTTTTCTCTGAAAACAGCTGCCTGCTGCAGCCAAAATTACGCTGTGAGTGATAATTCTCTGTAGCTTTGTCACAATCAGCAACCCCCTTCACGTTGTTGCATTGTTGTTTAATCAAATATTGATTATAGCCGCTTTAAAAATGAACAAAGCAATGAACAAAACAAATCCTGTCATCATGAAAAAAGTGTTTTCAAGCGACTGCTTTTCCTACAACAAAAGCTTCTTTCTGTCTGTCTTACTTTCCATCACTCCAACTCGCACTCTTGTACCAACTCTGTCGCTCAGGCAACAGGAGGTCAGTCAGAGCTTAACCCCACCAGGAGGTTAATGGGAGGCCTTCCCCATGGCAACAGGTCTGGCTGTCAAAGCTGTGTGTAACAGAACCTTGTAAGGGGATCCTCCAGCTGACGTCAGAGCCTCTGAGCCAATCATAACGCTCCCGCTGTCATGTGGCATTTGTCTGATTGCATTTAGGTCATTGGTGGTGTGTATGCTTTGGTTTTTCTCCTCTATTCCTTTAGGCTCCCTCTTGCAACCCACAACATACAGTACACATCATCAAACACAAGCACACAGTCAGCAGTTCTAACATTAATCCGTCTTTTTATCTGGTGTCCCACCTGTTTTTCCAGTCCCTCCAGTGCAGCACACATTAACAGCGCTCTTATCTCCACCTGCCCTTTACCATCCAGTGAGTTAACCGTGTGGGCATTACTCACCACTATAGAAACCACTCATTATTTCACAGTTGATTGACAATTTAGATAGTCGGCTGTTGGGAAAGCACCTATTTTCATTATGTACGGTGATGGAACATGATGGGAGTTTAATTGTCATGAATGCACACAAGAGTGGAGACAACCCAGGGGAGTTCTGTGTCATTCTAGGGGATGGTGATGCTGTCACAGAAGGATTCATTTTAGTTTATTTTAGGTACTATTATGCAGAAACTAGAATCAGAATTGAAAACTTGTATTGTAATAATTGTAATTAAGCTGATTAAGCATACTTTACAAATCTGCTCTGTGAATCAAAAAAATCAGAAACCAAAATACATTCATATTTTATATATTTTGGGGCTTTTTGATGGCGCCCTCTAGTTTCACATTAATTCATCTAACTAGATGGATACCTTGTGTCTATACAGCCATTTCAAAGGCTTGATTTGAAACCATATCATCAAGCCGTAACGTCAGCGTTCTATCAGGCAGACGATCTCAGCAGGCTACTACACAACACAAGAGCCACTCTGAACATCAACCCATATTTAGCTTTTCTGCTACGTCTCCTTCTTATCTAACCTCCTGATGTAATCCTACATCTTAGCTTGTTGAACAAGCCACCAAACAAACATTCACCTGGGAAAGGTGCACTGCTAATGTCAGTTTGCAGGTTAATTAACTGCAGCACACAGCATGTAAACATGCCACTTGGGTTTGTTCAGACACTGGTATGTTCCCCACTCTTTAATGCCACTACAACACACTGCCTGCACATGACATGTAGGCTACATCTCAAGTTTGTTTTGTCTCTTTTTTTGTCGTTCCCTTCCGGGGCTCAGCCACACACCGCTCTCTAAATGGGATAACTGCCCTGCGTTAGTGAAGGTTAACAGCTGAAGGACTTTCTGATGGAATAGGGCGGAAAAGGTTGTCTCAGCAGGTTTTCCAAAAAGCTATCTGGACTAACGGCCTGTGTGTGTGTGTGTGTGTGTGTGTGTGTGTGTGTGTGTGTGTGTGTGTGTGTGTGTGTGTGTGTGTGTGTGTGTGTGTGTGTGTGTGTGTGTGTGTGTGTGTGTGTGTGTGTGTGTGTGTGTGTGTGTGTGTGTGTGTGTGTGTGTGTGTGTGTGTGTGTGTGTGTGTGTGTGTGTGTGTGTGAGTGAATAGGTAGCTGAAGTGTGCTGTTGAATAAATCAAAGTCTTTTGTTTTGTCTTGCCTGTCTTTAGATTGTTTAAAAAGACCAAACATGTATCATTAGAAAAACATGACACCAGAAAGTGATATGACAAAAACAACAAAAAATGTGTGTTTTAGAGGATTTAAAAAAAATTCTAAATCAGTAAACATAAGGTGATATTTTATGTGTAGCATGTTCACATCAGTATGGGGACAGACTCACCCAGCCCTGCCGACAGGGCAGCGGCCTGCCCTTCTGCAGTTGGACACAAGGTTGAAGCCAGCTTAATTAGGAATATCTTACAGTGAAACACAAACACACACACACACACACACACACACACACACACAGCGGTTTGCAGTGAGCCTGCTGTGGGGGCTGTTGTTTGATAAATGAGAATAGTGTCTGAGTTCCTGCTGTGTTTAATAAAAGTGTTTGTGTCTATAAATGATTAGCTTCTGTGTAATTAAATTATAACTGTGTGTCGAGAGTGAGTGTGTGGCTGTTTACGTAAATTAAATCGACACCGGAGCGCTCACGTCATTAAACTTGAGTGTGGTTATTTATTGATCAGACAAATTATTTTTCATATTGTCATCTTTTCTTAGCTAGGTTTTTTAACTGTTTTCCTTGAGCAAGACCCTGACCAAACTCTGTACCTGTTCCAGTTTTACTGGGCTGATGTGTATGTGTGTTACTGCATCAGTGTGCGACATAAAGAGCACACATGCACTCAGCGAACCTTCCCTGGACAAATGAAGGTTACAACCTGTCACGGATGCATCAACCCACGGCAGCGTTGTGCTGCCGCCTCAGAGATGTGTTTTCCCTAAGCAACACAGTGACATCAACACCAGCGTTAGCATGAAGGATCTCACCATAAACACTGAGAGCTCCCCTCCTTTTTTCCCTCAAATAGTTAGTGGGTAGCAGTCCTTCTTTCTCTCTTCATCCTCTCATTTGTGTCCCTGCCTGGTTTTCTTAAAGGGGAATTTCCCCTCTGTGTCTGATCTGACCAAGCCAATCCGGGTGCTTTATCAAGATACACCCTTACATACTTACACCCCTGGTAGTGATATCTTGCCTCATGCTGACAGCCCCCTTCCTCCTCCCTGCATTACACAGCTGTCTGAGAGAGAGATGTCTGTGTTACACTGCCACCTACTGTGTGCTCAAAGTAATACTACTATACAGTATATCCCCACATCTATTCTCTAAACTGCTTATCCTATTTACTGCCATGGGGGGGAATAGGATATCTAATGGGTAGGAATGACTTCAATATAAGTAAATAAAACGTAGGAAAGTAGTTAGAGAACCCTGGGGGAAAAAAAATCATCAGCTATTGTGTTTTGTATAATTTTGAACTAGATATTTTTATAAAATCTTTTTATAAAAACTTTTGAGGTGCAGTTTACATTATTTGTAAAACAATGTCTTAAAATAATCAACAAATCAATCAATAATAACCTGTTCACATAGATCATCAGAAATAATCTTTAGCATTCCTAATATTGTTTTACAATTATTTTTCAAGACTGTCTGTATCATTCCTATTCCTATTATTTGAATTTGACAGAAGTAAAGCTGAAATAAATTAATAGAGAAAAGGGATAGTCAGTGTAAGTATTAGTTATTTTTAGTCAAGCCAGGTTTCCAGGGATAGCAGTGTGGGTCTGTCAGTACACATCTCAGCAACTATCGCTGTAGATGTATCGCCATAAAAAATTATATTAACTTTTGTGATCTCCTGACTTTTTATCTAACACCAACATGTACACATAATCCATGTTCTTCAAAAAAAAGTAATAATAAATAGCCTATAGCTACCAATGAGGGAAACAGAGGTCAAGTACTAAGTGTTATTTCTGGGAATTTGACCTTTCTATTATTCAAAGTAAGGTTCTTTAGATGCAGTGACCTGACATTTTGCCAGTGTTTAGGATAGGAACATGTAAAAAATACATAAAATAAAATCCTACATAAAAACAGCCCTGATTGTAACATCTTGTATTTAGGAGTGTCTGACTGGGGGTGGAAAGGGGCTGAGTACCCAGGGCCCTCATGTGAGGAGGGCCCAGAAAGATGCTAGAATGAATAGCTGTGGATGCAGAGAGGGGCCCATAGAGAATGGCCTACAGGGCCCTAAAGTTTGTAATAGCCCCTGCTTGTCTTGTTGGTATTTAGTGATCTCAGGGTATAACCTGCTGTGTTGTTTATTTGTATATTCCTGTTATCCGTAGCAGCTCATCTCTGTAACGTCTCTCTTTTCCAGGTGGAGACTGAGAGTCAGGAGCTGGTCGACGGCTCTCTTATTGACCTATGCGGTGCGACTCTGCTGTGGCGCACCGCTGAAGGCCTGTCACGCACTCCCACCCTCAAACACCTGGAGGCGCTGCGGCAGGAGATCAACGCGGCCCGCCCGCAGTGCCCCGTGGGCTTCAATACGCTGGCCTTCCCCTCCATGCGTCGCAAGGACACGCCGGACGAGAAGCAGCCCTGGGTCTACCTCCAGTGTGGCCACGTGCACGGGTACCACAACTGGGGCAACCACCGCGAGGAGATGGAGGGCCGGGAGGGCCGACAGAGGGAGTGTCCCATGTGTCGAGCTAAAGGGCCATACGTGCCGCTGTGGTTGGGCTGCGAGGCGGGGTTTTACGTGGACGCCGCCCCGCCCACTCACGCCTTTAACCCATGCGGCCATGTTTGTTCAGACAAGACGGCAGCCTTTTGGAGTCAGATCCCGCTGCCGCACGGCACGCACACCTTCCACGCCGCCTGCCCCTTTTGTGCCCAACAGCTGACTGGTGAGCAGGGCTACGTCAGACTCATCTTCCAGGGGCCCCTCGACTAGCAGGGGCAACTTCCCAGCATCCCTTGTGGGAGGCAGAGCGGGGAGTTTTTTTGTTAAGACGCTGACCCTTCAGTGAAAACTGGGAGCTACACAGATTTGTTTTTTTCCCTCTGCAGTTAAGATATAAACTTTTTTTCTGGACTTTTTGTCTCTCTCTCATTTTTAAGTGACCTTTGTATTGCTTTTTCATGAATGACAACAAAGATTTCTATATTTTCATGTGAAACCAGAGACACAAAAACCAAACAGAAACACTGCTGGGTAAAACTTTTGTTGGTTTTTCGGAAAGAACTTTCAACAACAGTATTTTTCTAAATTACTAATATACTGTAGTGCAAACATACGGTTTTTATTCATGTTTATTGTTGCAATGTACATCTGTGTACATCTCTTAGAGCTAATTTAAACAAAGATGTTTATTTATGGCCCAGGAACCATCGTATTATACTTTATCTGTCAGATAACTTCAATACTATTTAGCATTTTAATTTGAAAATACAGTATATTATTGACCAGATATAAAGTTCTAGGTGTGTTCTGAGGGTTTTGTTCTGTGTCTTTCCCCCATGTTTGCCCCCTCAGATCTGTTTGTTGTATTTATACACCCCGTCCTCTGGCGTGCTCTCACTTTGTGTGTTAACCCCTCAGTTATACTCTTCGCCTTTTCACATTCAAAGCAATAGATTTGGAACGGAAACCTCCTGCAGCATTATGGGAAACTGAGTCTTTTGGGCATCTTTGTAACACTCAGACAGCCTAAATGGGCTGTTCCCTCCCTTTAAAGCCCAAGCGAAAGCGTTTTTGCAGGTGATCTTTTCTGATCACAGGTTAGCCATGATACCGCAGCTATGTAGCTCCCACACACACACACACACACACACATTCTCTATCTTTCTCTCTCTCTCTCTCTCTCTCTCTCTCTCTCTCTCTCTCTCTCTCTCTCTCTCTCTCTCTCTCTCTCTCTCTCTCTCTCTAACCAGACCTGGTCAAACTTACACACATTAACTTAATTTACAAAAAAGGAGAATACAGATGTAGGAAAAAAGAGAAAGTGCTGCTTCTTCCTTATTCTGCTGTGATGTTTGGGGCTCGCCTGTACAGTTACAGCATGAATGATAACCATTATTTTGCCAGACAAAGTAATCTTATCAGTATTAACCTTCTTGGCATTGAGCTGAGAAATAGAAAAACTAAAATAATACTTAACTTTTACCATTTTACAACAACACCCTGACTGTTTTTAACTAGACATTTAAACGAAATCCAGCCAATATGGTAAGATGCTTTCAGAGGCTGAAAATGACATGTTTTATTCTGAGAAACACTGTTGTACTGCACTGCGTTTCAGGCATGATTTGTGAGAAGGGCGACTCAAGGTCATTTCAATGTGCTTCTCTCTCACCTGATTCGGGACGGTGCAGAAAGTCCCATGCATCTAAACACATTCAAATAAAGACAACTGTGGCTGTTTGACTCAGGTTTGGTGCACACAAACACATGCATGGCATGGCTTCACGCTACACAATTATCTTCATGTATGTGTGTGTACTCATCTGGGCTTCATAGTAATTTGTGCTTTCCAAGTGGGAAGTGGTTCCCATGCAGCAATTTAGGAGCGACATGCTCTACAACGCGAGTACAAAAATGTCAGGACTGCCTTTTCTTTTATTTACTTATGTTTATGCAGTATATTCAAACAGATTTGCTAATATGTCCCTTTGGCTAAACAAGAGTGCTGTCAGAGGTGTCACAACAAGCCGAGGGGCTGTTAATCTGGCCCGCTGTATTGAGATCGCACACGGATCAATTTGTGATAAATATAGTACAAGTGTTTCTTGTTTAAAACTATGTAGATCACAAATAACGGTCTGTAGTTTAATAAAAGATTAATTCTGTGAGGTGGCCCGAACAACCAATAGAAACACTTGGCTGTTGTCTCGTTAATTTGGTCCTCCAAACCAGTTGGACATATAGTCTGCTAATTTTCTATAGAAAATGGACTCATTTAGCCCACATTAGGGCTAAATGATTGTTTTTATTTCATAAATTCCAGAAGTCCGTAAATTGTTTTGAAAACATGGAAATCCAAGCATCTCCATCTCACGACAAACTGGCCAGAGGAAGATCACATGATCTGCTCGACAGCTGGATTACACTACAGCTACTAAATGGACCTTTATGTCCACTACTGACAGCCTATACTGTAGTGGAGACCCATAACACACACAAACTGAGACAAAGTAATGAGTGCAGAGAAGGCAGTCCAGATATTTTGCACATTATGTAAAAGCACAAATTGTCCCAGACTCTCGCTGCGTACACAACACATTCTGCATCCAATTTTCTCAAAAGAATGAGACACACACTCGTACTGTAGAAACTCAAAACACTGAAGCAGCTTCACTGATCAGAGTCACTTCCAAGCTTTCATCAGCATACACAGGAGTGTATGTCTGTTTTTGTGTGAGTGTGTGTGTGTGTGTGTGTGTGTGAGAGAGAGAGATTGTAATTTATGTGTTCATGATGATTGTATGTGTGCAGTTTGTGTGTGTTCCTCTGGCCACACAGTATTTCTCCATACACACAGTATCATTTCCATCACCCCAGTACTTGGACTGCAACACACTAACTCACCTCAGGGAGAAAACAATGGCCTGTGTCACATCTACTCACATCTACACACACACACACACACACACACAGACACACTCACACACACAGCTAAGCTCTTCTGAGGATACCTCATAAGTAACTACAAGTCTATTGTGGATTTAAAGTTTTGTGTCTCCTTCAACCAGATTCTGTTTTGTTCTATGGACTCTGAGGCATCATGTCTCTCTCTGTGGAGAAAGTGTGTGAGTAAGGGCTTCGCTCTGTTTCTGAGCTGTTATCTCCACCCTATTTTAACTCCAACACGTGTCCGCCTTCCTCCCCCTCCACTCGCTCTTCTCCTTCTTCTACTTCTTCTCCTGTCAGGAGTCTCCTTGTGCTTGTAAAAGCTAAAGCAAAGAATGTTTTCAATAAACACTTTTTTGTAACAACTTTAAACAATAAAGTGTAAAAGTGACATATTTCATTGTGTGCTGGGTTATGATTGAACAAACTAACAAAATCTCTTCGTTTAGAAATATTTAATAATAATATAATGGTAACAGTGAAGTGGATATTCAGAGCATGTTCCAGGGCTTTCTTTTTGTAAGAAAGGAAATGCATTCATGTGTGCAACACATGTGTGTTACTTTGCTTTGATGAGAAACACTAAATGTAAACCTAAGAAAACTCCACAGGGCACCTTTAAGCTCTTGCCTAAGTTTAAAGCCCCTGATAACTTAAAATAGGGAGAAAAGCATTTTTAGTTATGTCAGTTATTAACAGAAACACAAAAGAAAAACCTCAGCTAATCTGCATGTTATTGTGTGGGTGGGATTTGATTGAAAATGCTGGCAACACAGAAGCAAATAATGGATTACGAGGTGGACATGGCACCGCCACTCAGCTAAGCTGCCAGTTTGTCTGAGTGGACATCGAAAACCTCTGTAAATCTGTCAGTTTTACCAACCTGACTGCTCACCTTTAAGCTTGTTAGCATATAATGTGCGCATTAGGGTTGTTTAAAGTCAACACGAAGGCAATGGATTTATTTGTACCTAAAAGTTGAATCCGACTCAACTTTTAACGAGATCTTAAATTATAGCTAGACTCAACCTCTGTAATTAACACAAAACATTTCAAATGATGGTATTTTAACAAGGAAGCTTTCAATCTTCCCAAAAATCCTAATTCTGAATAAAGATCCTACGTAATATTAACGTCATAGGTGTGCTGTGTCTTTTTGCTTTATTTCCAAGCTTGTCACTTTGAGTTTTGGTTAACCCCTCTTGTTTCTGAGTTGGGTGGGTGGTAGTGGGAAGTTCTGTTTGGAAATAGGCTTTATGAGCTTGATGATTTACAGAACTGATGTTATATTGGCTTCCACATGATGCTGTAATCCTCATTTAAACACTAACGCATGGCTGAAAAAAATGGAGATACAAAATGTATCGTTAGCCTGAGTACTTATGCGTCATACTTTGTATGAATAGCATAAACAAAGGCATGATGTCCAATAAACTACAGCTTTGAATTGTACTTTTCATCTTGGAGAAATTTGAGTGTAAAAAAATAACAATCTGCTGTTGACTTCCTGTTCTGGATTAGGTTAGTGATGAATGCAGTGATTGTGGGTGTAGAAACACAACAGAGGATGCATGCTCATTATTTCATATTGCAATTTATTCAGTTCTGAGGACGGAGACCTCGTCACCATCACAAATCAACACTTATTGCTTTCAGGTCCACACGTCGGACCCATCTCAAGTATTCTTACTTGGAACTGTGTTTGTGTGTGTGTGTGTGTGTGTGTGCGTGTGTGTGTATAAACCATTGCTGCAGAAAGTATTGCACCACTTGTCTTTGCTTTGTGTGAAGAGTTAACGCTGAGTTGTGTAATGGACAGGCGACAGGAGAGGTTTGACCCCGTATTGAGGCATGCGGTTTCATTCAACATTAAGGTCTAATGTAAGCAAACATACAAAACAAAAATAATGCACGACATTGTGATAATTTCCGTAATCTAAATCACACAGGGACTGAACAAATAAAGGCCTTCACTTTAACATGGTTATTACAGATTTGAGAAAACTGAAAGGGCACCAAACAGGCAGAGACACAGGCTGTCCACACACCTCAATGCCACAAACTGGTGCGAGCTTTTTAGTCTAGACAAGCCCCTGGAGGAGGAAATATAACCCCTTTAAGTCTATTTTACGCTCTATTGGTCTAAATTGCCATTGCACTGGAAGAAAGTTACTAATTTCACTTGACTATTGCATGGTTCCACAAATTCATAATGTATTGTCCTGTAAAAAAATTGATTCATTTAAATCTACACTAAATATTTATTTAGTCTAATGACTCCTTGTAGGTGAAAGGTATCACTCAGAGAATTATGACTTCACCTCAGCGGAGCTTTTTAGCGTATTTCAACTGACTGTTTTGGTTTTTCTGGCATGAAACTTCACGGTTTCAGCATCATTTTCAGACGCAGCAGGCATCCGTTTACAGCAGAAACTCTGATGAACCCACTCTGTGTCTACCTCTCAGCTTTAAACGACGACGAGACAACGAGGGAAATTAATGCACGTTTTCTATCCACTAATGGACCTAATTCTTCAGTAATTTTCAGTCCAGTCTGTCAACGTGATTACATGAAAACCACGCCAGTGAAACTTCAACTGACAGAAAGAAGGGGGTTTCTGTATGTATTGGTTAGAGGACAATACAGCCTCTCTCATTGGTCCACACAGATCATTTTTGTTGCTTCAGTTGATGCTTAAACATGCTTCATATCTGTCATGTTCATCTGGAATGGAGGATACATCTGAGGTAAAAGACACATTTAGGAGGGATTTTTTTGTCAATGGTTGCTTGCAAGTATGTATTGTGTGTACCTGTGAGCTAGGACAGGCTCCAGCCCCAGGTATAGATAATGGATAACTGCCCATTATATCACTTATTTCTGTCAGTTGGACATAACTTGCCACCGCTGTATTTTGTGGAACCATGTTGAGTCTCAGAGTGAGATCTCAGTGCTTGAAAGAAATGGTCAAAACTCATCATGACTTTACCCCTCTATGTAAGTACACTATGTGATCGCATTAAGAGTGCTGTAAGAGCACACAGAGGATGAAGATGATGATAAATTGGCAATATTATTATTATAGTATCTATTTCGAGTTGTTTTTGGCAGAAAACCCCCGTCAAAATCACAGTTAAAAGATAATAAAATAGAATCTGATATGTTATTTTTCTCCCTACCATGGATTGTTTATGTCATTGTTTAATATAACCGCTAAAAGTAGAGTATTATTAACACTATTTGAGGTTTATATTTTATTATAAACAGCCTACAGGGGGCAGGACATGCCAGCTACAAGCACCCTCAACCATCAACCATGTAAACAACCTACTGTTGAAGCTGCAGAGTAGCTCTGCACATACGATCACACATACCCTTCAGGGAGAACAATGCGTTGAAAAATGACGGGTCACATCACGGGGATAAAGCCAACTAGGTTGATAAGGGCACATTTTGTGTGTGGAAAAGGTGTCAGTGGTCCATGATGCGGAGGTTGCCAGATACGATTTTGTTCTCCAGCATGGAGCCGGCCGGAATATCAATCCGATCTCCGTGGTTGGCGATGATGATGACGGTGCCCTGGGAGGAGGAAGAGCGATGAGTTTAGTTTTGTTTGTCAGAGGTAGAACGACAGGATTTAATTAAAGCAATAAATCAATGACAGCCCCCTGCCAGCAGGGCCAGTTACCTTCATTAACACGGGATGCTTCCGTTATGTCCTGATTAAAAATGTACATGACCCGAGGGACTGTAGTCGCTCAGATTTACAGAGGAAGGCCAGTTAAATCTAAATCTAAAGATATATCTCTGTAATTTGTTTTTCCATCTGCCCCGAGTGTCCCTTCGCACTTCATCTCATCGACATGAATGGAGATGGAAACAAACAAAAGTCTGACTTCCCTCGCGGCCTGTGGCCTTTTTTAATACCCACAGTGTATCTCAGTGTGGAATAAAAAATGTGATGATGTTTCTCGGTTGTCACTCTCAACCCGAAGCAACTTCTGCACCTTTGGGTTAAATTAAAACCGATTTCTGTGCCATTTATTATTCCCTTGCAACCTTTTAAAACCTAGAGGTAGAGTAAAAGAGGTTTTACCTTGAGTGAAACGTTTTTCCCCAGGGTGACGTCTCCTGACACCGTCAGGTGGTCGAGCTCCAGCATGTCGGGGATACTCTCGAAGCGGGTCAAGTATTCCTGAACCTGAACACAACGCACAAACGAGGACATTTGTAAACAACCTACTGTATTTGTGTGAGTCTTTTCAGGATCACTATGAATCCTTTCAGACCTGTAGATCTTCTGGCAACACAATTACACCTTCTGAATCATCTTTCACATTCTAGTTAAGATCCCATTTATTCCGACATTGTGTAAACTTTTTGTATCATGTAATTATATAACTACTATTGTTAATCACAAAAAAAAGAAATGAAAAAGTAAAGCCAAAGAAAAAAAACACTAATGCAGCATATAGCATCGGGGCACACAAGTGACAAATACATAAATGAATACAGTAAATATGATGAATAAATAAATTGAATAAATGTAATTCTTTTTTATTTAATCACACATCTATGTACTGTATCTATGTATGTATGTACTGTAAATATGTATGTACTGTATGTATGTATGTACTGTATGTATGTATGTATGTATGTACAATGTATATCCACTATTAAGGCGCAATACAAAAAAAAAAAAGTATTTTGTTTTTGATCACCTTTTTTCAAGAATTGCTTCCAAAAAGACATGCTTTGTTTTTAGCAAATGAATGCTGCACTTCCATTAGATACCACTGAAACTAGAAGAGGAAAGTGTGCGCCCACGTTTCTTTTAAAACATTCTTTGCGATTTGGGTGAACTAAACTTTTAGTGTCCACTGTTAAGGTTGACCTTCAGAAAAAAAAAAAAGTCCCATAGCGTCTCATCCAAATAACTCCCTCAACCCTCAACATGCACAGAGTGAGCCACCTTGTTTCTTGTTACATGTTTTTTCTCCTCTTATTATTGTTACCTTGGTGAAGGAGCTGCCCAGTTTGACGTGCGGTGTTGTTGGGAACTCTCTCTTGGGGCTCATGGTGAGAGAGCCGGCGTCCAGGCTGTACAGGTTGGACATGACCAGCAGCAGGTCCGACGTGGTCTTGACGGGCAGGAAGCGGCTGCGAGGCACGTTGATGCCCAGGGCGTTGTCGAAGCATTTGATGGCGGCACCGACCGCCGTCTCCAGCTGGACAACGTTCTGCCCGCCGTCAAGCGTCTAAAGACAGAACAACAGAAGAGAGAAGACACGTTGGTTGTTGCAGTAAAAGCACCTTGGTTCTTTAACATTTGTGTTGCGTGTTTGTGGTGCATTGAATTAAATCACCTGAAGATCCATTTCCAAAGAAAAAAAAGAAAACCCTGCACACACTTGTCACCTTTGTGTTAGTTTATTGTTTGTTGACGCTTCGGTCACAAGACATGTAGTAGTCTACTACAAACTAATGCAGAGGTGACAAGTGTGTGTGAGAATTTTCTGCCATCTTGCTTTTCTTCTTTGTAAATAATGACCTTCCCATCAGGCTCAGCTGTACTTTCAGGGTTTTTTAGTGAAAATTAGCATGCTACCAAGCTAAACAAAGATGGTAAACATTGTACCAGCATGTTAGCAGTGTCATTAGGAGCATGTCAGCATGCTGATGTTAGAATTGAGTTTGAAGCACTGCTGTGTCTAAGTAAACCCTCCACGGAGCTGCTCACATGGCCGAAGACTCTTCTTAAAGCTTCTTGGAGTTTAAGACGTTTGAGGTGATGTTTTCCAAAGCCACAGAGGCGAACATGATACACTAAAATAAGACTGAGAGCTTTCACAGGACATCAGTGACATAACAACAGTGTTTAATTTAATGATCTGTGTCTCAGGTATAACTACCAGAAAGAGTTATGCAACATTCATCCCTCCATGGACACTTTTAATCTAAGAGCCTCTAAATACCACAAGTGCACACAGTTTTGCCATGCATGGGTGCACAGTGCTGTATTGAGGGAGCGGGGCCCCTCTAACGCTGCACTTTAGTGCCAATCTCTTACCTAGATGGGACGACACATTAATGTAAAGCCACACAGCTCTGCCCTGTTGTGACCAGTTCCACTTGCTACGTCACAGTTGTGTGATCCAGTAGCAGAGGGCTGGAAAATGACGTCTATACACGGAGAAAGCAATTCAGCTCAGCAGTGAATTTATTACACTGGTTGCAGATTTTGCATAGCCTGAGGCGTTTGCTTCTCCACTGATGGGGAGGGGAGCAGAGGAATAGTGTATTGCCTCTGCGTGAGCACAACCAAAACAACATCAAGTCACATCACGTCTAATTTGTTTTCTTTGGAGGGCAATAAAGGATAAATGTGCGCAAGGAAAACATGGAGCCTTAAAATTATGCCTGAACAAAACATACTAATCCGCATCAGGAAAAACAAATACAAAATAATTAAATTACTCTGATCAAGCGTTTCCTCAAACTTCTCCTTCATGCTAAATTAGACATCTACATTTTTGATGCTTCACTTTTCTTTTAAATAATTTGGACAAGTCTTTGCTTTATTGTAAAAGAAATGTGAACTTGAGCTGGATAAACAAGCTCAGTAAGGTAAGTGGAAGAAAGGCAGCTTTATATTTTAAAGTTTCACAAGTGGCCCTCTGAAGTTTAATATTCATCTTTGTCTCTCTTAGACACACCCCCACACACCCCCACACACACAGAGTCCAAGTGGAGCAGAGGAGCCACCAGAGAGCAGACCAGAAAACTGGATTGGTTTGGATCTCCTTTTCTCTCCTTTGTATGCAAAAACCTCACACGACAACAAACGGCTCAGAGAGTTGATCCGTGCAGTATAGCAGACACACAGAGAGGCTTTAGAACATAAGCAGTCTCGGCACGCTTGGATTTCTTTTTGCAAGATATGATTTATTCAGAAGTGGTGGTCTCTGTGGAGAAGAGGGTGCAGATATCTTTCTGCTCTGTTCACAGCTATGTAGTCAAACGCAACAGGACGGACGTGGTAAAACGGAACAGATTACGTTATTTTGTTGGCAGGTTTTTGAAAGTGAAAGGTTTCATCTGAGCATCTATTAAAAAAGTCAAGCCATCCTGTCTTTGAACTGCCCCCCCGCACGGCTTTCAACATGAATCGTTTCACGCCACACAGAGAAAAAAGTGAGAGAAAAGAAAAAGAGACTGGCTGTCTAGCTGAGACTAGCTCAACTGATTATCCTCCGGACAGCTAGTCTCTATCTTTTCTCTCACTTTTTTCTCTGTGTGACGTGCGCACCCGCTCGCAGTGTGAGGCGCGTGCCCGCGATATTCTCCGACACACACTCACAGTCACACCTGATGGACCACCTTTAGTACAAAACTAAAGTAACGAGCCAATTTTGTCAAATAGAAGGAGTAGAAAGTACCGATATTTGTGTTAGAAGGTAAGGAGTAAAAGTAAAAAGTTGACACAAAAAATAAATAGTAGAGTAAAAATATCTGAAAATCCACTTGAGTGCAGTAACAAAGTATTTGTACTTCCAATTGTTTTGTATTGTTCCTTTAGATTCACTCACTTTCATCAACTGTTGAACTGAGCTACAACTAAATAATGGGATTTGTACGTGACGTAAGCTCCTCCATAAATATCTGAATTATTCTGTAATTTGGTGTTGGCTATGCCTCATGAGGTGTGTGTACTGTTTTGCTATTTTTCAGCCCCCCCCCCCCTCCACTGACCTTGGGGTTGACTATAACCTCCAGGTCCATTGCCTTCTGTTCCTGCAGCTTCTTGATGGCAGCCAGAGAGATCCACAGGTTGTTGGTGTTGAAAATCTTGAACTTTGACACCGATTTGAATTCGTCGACGTGGGCTTTGGGCACCTGGGCGATCTCCAGCAGACGCAGTTTACCTTCATACTGGATCAGCGTGCCACCCTGAAAATCAGAGTCAGCCATTTCTACAAAATGTTCTCTGCATGCGAGGAAGGGAACTCCAAGGTGCAACAGAAACTTTCCCTGACAGAAATATACATTTCTTTTATAATGCCACAGCATTTTATTACCAATGATTGCCGAGAATGATTCTTTACAGCAGGGGTCTTCAACGTTTTCCAGGCCAAGGACCCCCAAACTGATGGCGAGATGGAGCGGGGACCCCCTAATTATATATATATATATATTGTATAAAATTGTTGTGTTATATCAAACTGGTCCTATAGTGCCATGTGTAAATGTAGCTTGTTATTGTGCATTCAATATTTTCGTTACATTACTCCATATGTAATAGACTCTATTACATATGGAGTAATGTAACGAAAGTAATTTCGCCCTGGGATTATTAAAGTATTTCTGATTGTGATTACTCGTTGATGGGACAGGTGTTGTGAATGAAACGGTGCCCAGCTTGAAAGAGCTCCTGTGTGTCGCTGAATGTGTGCATTGATGACTGAAAGACATCTTCTGCCTCCATTTATCTGTTTACTACAGTGTGTTGAATTCATGTTAATGTGTATTTAAAGACATTTCAATTAGTGGAAATGAAAAAAAGTCTAATCAACCAAAACTTTCGCGACCCCCATGCAGTACCTCAGTACCTGTTGAAGACCCATGCTTTACAGCATTAAAGTTTGGTTGTTGTAAGTCATTTTCCACCCTGCTAGACCAAAAGCAAAGCACCTAACATCTAATACTTTTAATGAATAATTGTGTAATTGTGGCTATCAATAAAATACGACCCAGTCTTCCAAAATATATTAAACATAATCTATGAAAACATGTCTTTTTTCACCTACTTTTAATATTACTGTGGAAGAGGCCATTTACATCTATAGTCATCCATAAACTAAGGATTCCTCCACACACCTTGACGTCGGCGCGCGTCTTATCCGTCACCTCCATGATGAACTCGCAGCGCTTGCCGTTGGGCTGGCTGACCAGGTGGTGCAGGATGTGGAGGTCGACGGTGGCTCCCAGGTTGTCGATGTTGGACAAAAAGATGTACTCCTTGCCCTGCGCGATCAGCTGATCCAACAGGCCCGAGTTGTAGAAGCTGGCATAAATGTCGCCGTGCCCCGGAGGGTACCAGCCTTCCGCGCCTTGCCCGTTCATGTTCAAGTTTGTGGACACAGGGAGGAGCGAGTCTTTGTTGATACGAGGGTACCTGGACAAAAAAGAAGAAGAAAAAAGTCCACAATAAAATCAGACATCTTGTTTTTGGTTGTTTTAAGTTTACTTTTGTGAGCATTTGTTTATAAACCAACCCAATAATGACTCCATGTCATGATTTATTGTCTGTTCACTGTATTATATTGGGTGGGTAGCACTAAAGGGTCCTTAAAGACAGGTCGCATATTAAACTGGGCCTACGATAACATGTAGGGCAACCTAAAGCCTTCAAGCAAACCTTTTTTGCATAAAATACTAAGCTATTAAAATGGCCAAATATTTGTTGGCATGATTCTATGAATCATGTTTTAATGTTAAACATACATGTAGCACAGTGAATCCTTAGGATGAACTGTGCATGTGGCTGGCCTTAGTGAATACCTTACCTATGGGCCAGTTAGCAGTGGGGATTTATATTTTCTTATAATATGTTGGATTCATATAAAGATTTCAAAAATGTACAACATTTGGAGGCCCCCCTGTACTGACCCTAGGGGGTCTGAACGCCCTGTTGAAGATCCCTGCTTTAAAATTAAGGTTCATCCTAGTTTAGCTTCATTTAGTTTCCCTAAACCAAATGAATAACTTTCATGACCTTGAAACTTTTCTGCTGGGCTGTATGAAAGACAAACTTCAGAACGATCATGCCCTTTCTTTTTTAAGGATTTGCACTCCTTTAACTTAAAGTAGGTCAGCTGTCAGCTTAAAGTTGAAGTTTAAAAGCTATCTATGATTGTTTGTTTGCTAACTTTAGCTCAAAAGGCCATTCAAGTGTTGTAGGAAGATGTCGCTGCGTAGTCGTGGACAGGGCTAAAACACTCGGAATGAGTCAGAGATGAAGTTGAAAAAATGAAGTTGAAGTTCATTGACGGTTAACTTGTAGCAGTGATCAAACTTTGTTAAGTAGGTCCATTTTTTAATGTATTGACATTATAGAAGTCTCTCGTTAGCAGTTGGCTGGTTATTGTAGGCTACTTTTTGCAAAGCGACGCATGCGCAACTCACATTTGCACTCGACTCACATCGGGTACTGACGGAGGTCTGAACCCAAACTTAAACCTGGATTCATTTTATTTCAGTGTAACAAGATGTAAACCAACAGGGAACATATTGCCTATTTCCACAGAAGCAGAGCCAGACAACATTGGCCTTTATTTGGAGTTGAGTTTCCATCTGATTTTTGGTCTTCACCAGCTCTTGAGGGAAATATCCGTCTCTTTAGCTGCTAAATGGCCTTTAACTATTAAATTAAAATCAGTCAGTCAATGTCATTATGTTTTTGAGGACATTTTATGAACAGCTCTCTCCTCTTTTGCTGGCATTTAAACAGTCTCTTATCTTTTGTATGTACTTAATATGTAGTTCTAAAAACCAAAACAAGGGATGACCTTATTTATTTGCGGAGCTGGGAATCACAGTCTGCGCATTAAGGACATAAACAGCACAAAGACAAAACAAAGACAAGGTGAAATCTTTTGGTCCACAGCTGAGTCAAAGCCATGGGAGCTTTGAGACTACCTAGCATGCCGAGTGTCTTGTGATTTTTTTCTCTTTTCATATCACTGAGATGAGGCAACAAGCCAAAGAGCCCAAGCCATCATCTCTGTGTGCATTAAAGGGATCAAAGGGTTTCTGAGAAGGATCCGCGTCAGGTTGAGTTGACAAAGCTCATCACGAGGAGCAGCCCTGAGTGGGAGCTGCTGTGTTCTTGGCAGATTGAGGATGTGTCAGAGGGCAGAGGAGCTGGTCAGGTGAGAGGAGAGGAGCTGCCCAGTAGAGGCCCGGAGACCTTTTTAACCGAGGTGTTAGTCCAGCTGACTGTTCTGGGAAGATGATTGGTTGGATTAAAAGCTTCTAAGTCCTGAACATGTTGTTATGTCCACAGAAGTGTTTTCCTTTCCTTTCTTGGATCCAATATTACTGCCTCAGAAGCAACAGCTATTCTTTCTAGGCTACACAGGAGAATGAACATAAATCTTATCAAAGAATTAGTTTTTTTAACCTGTGAGTTGTTAACTGATCCTTGCAGTGAATTTGCTTTTTTTGCTGCCTCCTCCTAAAGTTAAAGTACAAGGAACGTACTATGGGTTTCTAATCTGTTCTCATGTACTAATTGTGTTAAATCATTTTCATTTCATGACACCTTCCAAATACTTTTTATCCATTTTTAGCTCTTTCATTTACTACTTAATTTATTTTTTGTTAGTTAATCAAAGGGAACCGCAACCTTTTTGTAAAGCTATATTTAGCTGGACTTTCATTTAAAATTAACTTGCTTTTGGGTATTGATGCGGGTTGAAAAAAAGTTTAAAAAAAGAAACAACAATTTCAGTTGTTCAGTTTTAGACTGTTATTTATTATGCTCATCACTTTAGTAAGTGGAACTTTAGCGTTTGACATGGAATTTAATTTGGCTAAAAAATGATAAAAGAATTTGGCTAAAAAAAATAATGAAAGTCTTTGGACAATTTGTCTGGGGGATAAAGCAAATTGTTCCCCCCTCATCAACTGGAACACCAGATAGTGTGATGAGCAGTGAATGTATCACTGTCAATGTGTAACTGGCCTTTATAAGTTACCCTGACAAACTCGACTACAGACTTCTCTTTGTTCTCCTTCTGACTGCTCTCTCCGATTGACATTTCAACTATTCAACGACTCTCTCTGTGCTGACATTAAATTCCCCCCCCCCCCAAACACACCACTGCTTTGCACTACGCTCCTTCTGGCACACAGAACATACAAGTGCTTTAAATAATTCAAGGGAAACAGGAAAAAGCAAGTTCCACTTGACTGACAAATTGGAGACACCAAGACATTACATATTAATGGCTTTCTCCAACCATTACATGACATTTCCTGTCTGGATGCTGCTGTTCTTGACAGATCAGCAGCACATTGTTTGAGTTCATTCAGTACGTTTGGGTTTAATACAGCAAACTGGAAATGAATATCTTGAGTGTCTAAATCGGCCAATACTGATGCAGATTTTTGTGCTTTCTCCAATCTTAAGATTTTAGCTTCAAGTCTTCTTTCCAGTTTATTGTCTGCCGTGACGAGGAAACAACCTCAGCCTATACACATTGGGTCCTATCCTGCACCTGGCGCAACGCAGCATGAAGTCCGACGCAAGTTGTCAATTTACCGCGCCCACATGTGCACCCATGAGCGTGCAGGTCTTACAGGGAGGTGTGTTCAGGTGCATTCTTGGCGTATTGCTATCCTTGAGGCAGCGGAAAGTGACCAACAAAAAACTCGGTCTAAAGTCAGTAACGCAGCATTTCTTTATTATTTTAATAGCGCATTAGCGCTTGTGCGTTTCTACTTCATGCACAAGCAGATCAGTTTCTTCTCCTGAAAATCTCTCCTTCATGCTTAGCAAATCCACCATCATAATAGCAATGTGCCAAGGTACAAATGCGCCTGGCTTTGAAAGGGAATGGGAGATTACACGGATTGGTTTATTGCATGTTACGGCTAAAACACACCTATGTTTTAGTGGGACATTAAGTACAACCCTTTTGAACCATGCACCTGGTGCACAGACCCTTTTTTTCTGCCATTAAACTAGTAACAGTGGATTCATACACGCCCTAAATGCACCTGCACCAGGCGCTGCACGCCTTCACATGCTTCGATCGGTGAAACAGGGCCCCTAGTGTTGGTGGTTGCATCCCGAAATGCTGTGTGGACTCGCCAGACCCTCAACTGCTCCTTAGCATAAACATGACCTTTGCTTGACAAAATTCTAGCGTGTTCTCTCACCTGCTCTGGTTGAAGGTGTGTATCTTGACACGGTGGTGTGTGTACTTCTGCAGGATCTTCTTTGTGTCTTCGTCTGTGTTGAAGGAGTTCATGAGAACCAGCGGCACGTCTGTGTTGTACGTCTTGTTCAGGTGCTAGAGTAAAAAACCGACAGCAGCATTTTCGATTTTTCAAGGTACAATTGAAAATGTATATTTTACACACACACACACACACACACACACACACACACACACACACACACACACACGTTGATCCTCTAATTCAAACAAATGACCTTTAAAGTGTATATTCGGTCATGTAAAAACGCGTCATTATATTACAGAGTTAGATTATCATGTGATCAGATGAGGTGGTGCGTTATTGAGGCGTTACTTTGACGAAATACAACATAGGACAAATAGCACTTAGTAGACTTAATAGACGGGCGTCTATGGAAAGCAGGACAGAACAAATTTGTCTCTGCAGGTATGTACTGTATGTGCATGTGTACAGTACAGAATGTTTGTGGAAAAACTTTGAATATTTGTATCTATGTGTAGGGTAGCAGCATGTCCTGTATGCAGGTATGTATAAGTATGCCTTTTCTTCTTTTTTTTCATGTCTTAAATTACTAGGGATTTTTTTCTATCGCAAAATCAATATAATATAAATAAATTATAAATAAAAAAGTTGAAGTCTATAACTTAAACCATTTTATTTTAGTTTGAGAGTCTTTAAATACAAATGTAAGCAGTTCTAGCAGTTAGACTTTGTGAAAGTAGTGACATTATCTGACACTACAGTCAGGGGCTTCAGACCGGGGACGAAGATACTGGAATGAATAGCTGTGGATGCAGGGAGGGGCCCGTAAAGAATGCCTTTCTACAGGGCACACGAGTTTGTGCTACGCCCCTGAACACAGCAATAATTAAATACATCTGAATTCCTGCAGCGTGTAACACGTAATAAATACTAAGAACAACCCAAGAAACAATATTTGTGTTACTTGATTGTTTGATTAGAATGAATTCAAAAGGAGGGAAATAATACATGAGGAGGGAGCAGCATTGATTTTACCAAGATAAGAGAAAATTACAGTCAGTAAAGGAGAATGATGAGAAATGGGAGGATGGGAATCAGTGGGGAGTGGCTGACGTGAGGAAGTTGCAAAATAGTTTCATTTCCAGACTGCGACAGAAAACAATATCCACTGGATCCCCGAGCAATCTTAAAAAAAAGATATATATATATATATATATATATATATATATATATACTTTTTTTTTTTTTTAAATCCCATTTCTTCAAATGTCTTGTTTTCTCTGCCCAACAGTCTAAAACCAAAGATATTAACTTTATTACTATATAAGAGAAATAAACCACATATGTTCACATTTTTTAAGAAAAGACAACGATTTTTTTGCTTAGGAAATGACGACAATAAATCATAACCACAACTGCTACAGATTCATTTCCCACCTATCAAATAATCGTTGCAGTTCTTAAAAAGCCTTTAAAATACCAGACGTGTGTAAGTTCCACATGCAAAGACCCCCCAAGTCCTTAAAATATCAACTTTACCTGGAAAAACTATCCCTTAGTGTCCTTAGTGGAAGCTATGGCCCTGTTTCCCAGAATTAAAGTGGTTGCCAGTTGGACTGCTTCTGCAACGTTGAGCTGTACTCTTTTAAAACTTCCACAACTCAACTTGCTTAATTTAACAGAGCCGCTCAGGTGAAAGCAGGAAATCTTCAGCAGCCAGGTGGCGCCATTCCAGTAAGCCCACTTTTCCATGTCACTTCGTGAGTGTCAGTGTACAGGTCTCTCAACACTAAAATTGTCCAAAATAAATATGCATGAGGGGTGTTCTCACACAGGAGACCTGGTTGGAGGTCGGTGTGTGTATGGGATCCATTTTCTCTCTTTCTAAATAGCCCAATTCAGTCAGGAGGTAACCTGAGCAGAAAATGGAGAGCAGTGACTCAGACACAGAGAGCAGTGTGCAGGGAGGACAGAGTCGTCCCATGAGGGAAACACACAAATACCACAGGGCCATAGACCCCTTATATAAACCCAATAACACAATACTGTACACACCAAAGCTCTGGCATCATCGTGTATGACAGATTCCTTACAGACTTCTTTGTACTGAGGCTGAAACTTTAATTTAGCTCTCCAATGCTAAAATAGGTGATGCTTTCTTTATGTATGTATTTGTGGAACATTATTTAAGTTTGAACAAACGTAAAATAATCAAGGAATTACTTGGATTGCTGATGCACGCAAAACTTTTTTATGTTAGGTCTTGATTTATGATCAGGCATAAATAACCACAACCCCCTTCCACGCACACAAACGTTCACACACCCTCCTTTCCTCCAGCGTACAACCTTCTTCATTTTGCTACCAATCCCGCAGACCTCCCGGCTGGCACACCAACAGATCCTCTGTCACTATACCCCCCCCCCCAGGTATCGTACTGAGCTCCTTTCAAAGAACCTTTAGCTCTTTTACCAGAAAAACAGCTCTCTCTCTCCCTGCGCCCCAGATACATCAAGTAAAAGAAGCTTGTTCCTGGAGGATGATTCACACACACAGCAGCTAATAGAGAGCAAGGCAGAGGACAATACATACTTGCTTGTAATTGTTTTTCTGTTTCTGAAGAGGAGAGGGGTGGCTGCCTTTTTAACACCACGTTTAAAGGCCTCTGCTGTTTGGGTATCATGTCTTTTTTTCACCTTTATTTTTAAAGGCAAGTCATTAAGATATGTATTTACAATGGTGGCCTGACTACGCATTAGTCACATTAGACACAACCAGTTAAACAGGAGAAAACATAACTCAAAGCCTGTTGAACACCATTCCCAGAAAACAAGTTGTTCAGCCAGGAAACTGTAGCAAGACTGTGCACCGCGGTTTGAGATTGGACGTGCCCCACGTGTGCTGTTGTGACAACCGGCTACCTCTTAATAAGGCTAACAACTAAGTGTCAATCCTGCTGCTAAAGCTGGGCCACAACAAGGAAGTGATTTGTAAAAACAAGTTTGTCAGCTGTGGTTTAAGAGAAAAGGTAAACTAACCGACAGACTGTAAAAATAACAAAAAGCTTTTTTCCAAGGACACATTTATGAACTGAGGAGGGAGGAATCATGAAAACCAGCTAAAATAGGAGATAAGAACAGCACCCAACAGAAAGTGAGAGTTAGCCGCTTGAACTTATCTATAATTTCTTCTACAATGAATATCTAAAAACCTATTTGGTTCTTAAGCTTAAATTGTAATTAAATGTTTTCACCAGTGAGGTTTGGTGACAGGGTAGAAAGGTTTTGGGGAATGTGTACTCCTGTCTTTCTGTGATTATATCCCAGAGTGAGATCTTCCACTTACTCATTTGGTCTTGTTTTGGCAGACCTGCTGTGTCTCTAAACATGCAAAACATATTCTTCGACTAAATATTAAAAAAATAATCCAAAGAATAAACAAATAAGGTCAAATCACTGTCGAAGTCTTTCATCATTAGCATGCAGTTTGGGGTGTCCTGGTGGACAAGAGGTTTAAGACGCTGACCATGTAAATGTAAATCTAGCCAAGGACCTCCGCTCCATGTCCTAACCCTTGTCCTCTGTCTTCCCTCATTTCCTGCGTAACTCTCCTGTCTATCTAGTAAAAGCTAGATGTGCCTTACTGGCCAACAGGACGCAGCAGAGCGATTTAAGTCATTTATTCTCAATGCATAAAAGATTGTTGCAACTCCAAATAATTAATTTAAAACCTGTGTTCATTCACTGATTGCTGAGGGCAGCGTGACATGCTGTCAACACAACAGTGACATTATCACTTTTGTAAAGCTGATACGTAACACGTTGGCAAACATACTTTTTTTGCACATTCAAAATGTAATAATATGTCTTAGGTCATGATGACATGATGTGAGGCCCCAAATTAAGAACCTATTCTACATTCTCTAAAGCCATAAACTTGGGTATTGATAGGTTTCTGTACCTCGATCTGTTGCACCGTGAGGTCTAGGAAGGTGTTCTCGTTGCGGACACTGATCAGGCTCTTGGGGCCCTTACATCCCATGCTGGTGCCCAGGCCTCCATTCAGCTTCACCACCACCAGTTTGTTCAGGCAGTCAGCCACGTTGTTTGGCAGGCCTCGGCCAGCGATCTTATCGTAGGGCTGGATCTGGAAGAAAGGGGGAGAGGGGGGTCAGGGAAACAGCAGGTGTACCTATAAATGTAAAGTGCTTTTAAAACCAACAACTTTACTCCTCTCATAATTCCCACTCTCGTCTTGTTAAAGTGTTTATTACTGTGAACTGTGAACAGTGTTGGTGGTAATTTGATGTCTATATTTCTTAGATTTTAAAGATTATATAGTGAATAGTGTAGATAGTTAATAACGATGGCTTGATGCACAACTAAGCACTTCTGATGGCAAGGCAGTAAAAGCAATTAGAGTATGGTGTGTGTGTGTGTGTGTGTGTGTGTGTGTGTAGCCACATTACACGTTCACACATATTGACTTCCTTCTAGCAGGAAGGAGTGAAGGGAATTTATGAAAGGATATGTCCGTCAAAATCAGCAAACCTTTGTGTAACACAATTTCACAGGAATGTCATCTCCAGATTAAAAGTGAAACGGCAGCAGGATCCGTTTTCAACTGAAAAATCACTGCTTTTCAACAGTTGTGCTTCTCAAGTTTGATTCAGTTTGATTGAATTTCATTGTTTCGGAAACATTTTAAAAACGAGTTAAAAACTTTGAGCAATGTGCAGGAGCATCCAGGGACAGCAAATTCTAACCAGATGTTACAACAGCTTTTTGTTGTCAGGAAGGGAGTGAGGGCGTCAGTGGGAAAGTCTAGTTCTTTATGAGATTGCCTATGATAAATGTATGATCTGAAATGGTGTGTGTGTGTGTTAGAAAATGAAAAGGCCAGGAGGCCATCCTGTGTCACTTCCTCAACAATCAGTGACAGCGGACACACACAGCATCCTGATGGAAACAGACGGGCCCCCCCTCTCCCTCCTCCTTCTCCCTACACCAAGTGCAGACCGAGGTGACAAATACAACAGACAACCTCGACACAGCGGCCACTCACTCCCTGTCCTGTTCTTCACAGAGATGGGAAGTGATCCTAACAAAAGGCCCACAGATGTTTCATGGTTGAGTTGTAATTTGTAAAGCGTGTTAACTTGTACATACGTTACAGCGGTGGCTGATACAAATCCCTGAAGGTGATGGAAATTCATTTTAAAAAATCCGGCGAGTAAGCAGGAAATCCAGGGGAATGAAGAGGGAGGTCTTTGGCATATGTGTTGTTATATTGAGAATAATGTTTTTCAGCTGCGATCCCCATCCTACCCCTGTACCCCTGGAGTTAAACAGCTTCCACTCCCAGATGTTCATGTCACTTTCTGGCCAGTAAAGATGGAGGATGCATTTTTGTTTCCTCCTGTGTGTGTTATGTTTGAGCTCATGCACTCCATCCAAGTTAAAACAACACTCAGTGGTATGCAGGTTTGACCAAACAGCTGGATAAAACGACAAGTTCTAAAAAAAGCAGTTCTAATGCAAACCGCTGTATACTGTTATTTACTTTTCACTTTGATTGACAAGCTGGTGTCAGGGGTGAGAGTGAGCACCTGGAAGAAACCTTGTGGACATTTTAGAGCAAACAGATCCCAGACGTGGATTACAGTTTTATCCAGAAGGACAACAAACGTTATGCAACTAGAATACGGTTTCCACTACGTGTTAATTGGCAGCAGTGCAGGAGGAAAGATGCCTGCATGAGGTGTGTACATACATACTACCTTTAATTATAGGTACTACAAAACTATGTTGTCTTTCTGCACCTGCTAATCTTACAAGTTTACAACTGTGTTACATTTCAAGCACTTCCACCTGTTCTTATTAAGTTCTAAGAAATAAGCACCAATAATGATGAAAAATCTAGTTGCTTTTTATTTTAAATTTTTTTATAATTGAATGTCCTGGTTTTCTCACAAAAAACTGAAATAATTTTACTTTCAAAAATGTGATCTCACAGGGGTAAATGGCAAATATGAACAACACATATGGATAGATCATTGATAATTGAGCTAAAAGTTAACATCTATCAAGTATTTGTACATACATTGTTATGGCTGTATTGATTTAAAAGCCTAATAACACCACACAAGGGTTAATTCCTTCAGAAAATACTGTTTTACTACAGTAAAACTTGGCAAAGGTGAAGCGGGTGTTGGTTAAACAGCAGACTGGACGTATGCAGATGTCTTTTACTCAGCCCAATGTTTAATCCTGATCTCCTCCATGCGTTCCAATAGTCGGTTGGAAATGGTTCTAGATCACCTTTTAATAAAATGGACAGCTGCTTTTTGCTGTTGTGGAAAATGTAACCGACTAGACAATACTGTGGAATATCATGCAAGTTAGTCCGACTTACTGCACACATGCTATTTGAGAGATACTGACGTCATTGTGTATTTGAGTCAAAGCCATCAGAGAAAAGTCAGGTGTGACTGAAACCAAACATGTGGTTCCTCAGACTGCAGATACAGAAATGTTTTTGAGGTGCCCTGAACCAGAGAGATGGGACATGTGGCATGGACTATGTGAAATTGTTTCATTTTCTCCTCCACTGCTAAACTTAGGTTTGCCGATCTATGAAATAAATTAGGCTGCAAATGACAATTACTTAATTATTGTTCAATCTGTTGATACTCATGTAGTTGCTTGGTCTTTAGTCTGGCATTGCTAGACCTTCCTCCACAGCGCTGCGGAGGAAGGTTTGGCTAGTATGATCAATATGGTCACTGGTGTTGGATCTGATTAAAATTAAAACTAAATATGTGATGCAAAAATGCATCCTATTAGGATGTAACATGCTCTTATGTTTTGCCACAGCATGTTTGTAAGCTCACCTCATCCCTTAACAACTCACAGCTGCACGCTTTTTTTTTTTCCTTTTTCATCTTAGGAGTCATGCTTTCTAGTCTACCATCACAACAAATAAAATAAAAATAAAATAATAAAAAATGAATAAGGCTAAGGCCGTTCTTCAAAAAGAAGAATATTGTAGTGAGACAGTAAACAAGGAAGGGCTGATTAACTTCAAAGTGAATTAAAAATGAACAGATGTATCTTAGCACACAGATACTTCATCATAACCATTACTCTTTCTCAAGCTGCTTCACATTATATAAACTGACTTTGAGTTCAAAACAAAATCCCAGCAGAACAAAAAGCAAGAACTTTCTCAGGGTTTGGAATGCAGCCTGCAAAGCAACATGTACTTCTGCTGCTCCATTTACCTACTAGCTAAACCCATTTTTTAGGGTTTCCATCAGAGCGGCAACTAACAATGATTTTCATTATCCAGTGATTGGGAAAGAAGTGGCCGTAAAAAGAGCTCCATCTCCTTCTTCCCCACTCTTTTCATTTTATACGTCTGTATAACTTGAAAACTGCCTTGGCCTAAATGCCAAAAATATACCAATTTCTTATTGCTGTGGCAAGTCAGCCTGTCATCTCCACTGCTGCAGTAGTGAGTGGGCAATCTGTGTCAAAACTGGCTTTATATAGACTAAAAAGCTACTGAATTATTAAGTTGGTTGGGGGAAGATTTTGAATCGAGCGGCTGTCATTGGCAGTGGTTGTTAAAAGAAATGTAGTTTACTTTTCTGCTAATTCCTTTACACTTACTCATGGGATAAGACGCTGCCAAATGAGGCATCTTTTTTAAAAAGGTAATTTTTTGGAGCTTTTCCCTTTAGTGCAGGGATAGTGGATGGACATGAAAGGGGGAGAGCAACAGGCGGATGACAAGCAGCAAAGGGCCACAGATCGGAATCGAACCCTGGCCGCTGCAGGACTCGGCCAACGTGGGGCCAACGCGCTTACTGGGTGAGCTAGAGGTCGGCCCCAAAGGCTACATCTTTACCCTCTTCCTCTCACACTCCCAGCTTGTTTCCTCACCTCATTACCGTGTGGCACTGTCATTTTCTATTTCACAAACGTCTTTCCCTCTGTCTCCCCCTCCCCCTCCATCTCTCTCGGAGGAGAAAAAGACGGGCTTTGTGTTTGTGCGTTTGGTTACTGAGTCCAGGGCCAGGCGAGCGATTGCGGAAGTTTTGTCAATGTTCAGTGTTACAGGATCAAACATGGCCAACGAACGCCAGACAGAAACATCTCTGCTATGCAACCGGCTGAAGATTACTTTGTAAAGAATATTCGGACCTCAGATTGTATTTCCCAACAGGAAGTGGAACATCCTATTTGTTAACACATCTTGTTTGTTCTAACTGGGATAGCAAACAATATTAAATTCAAAAAAAATAAATACACGTTAACGCCTAGCCAAGCAGCAGTACTAGTCAGGATTCTGACAAATATGACATGAGTGCAGCAGATAAAATGACTGTGCAGGAAATTAGTCGATTTTTTTAACATTTAAAAGTATACATTTAAATGTGTATTCTTTCTATTTGATGACGCTGCTAGAAGTGCGGGTACTCCAATAAATCCAGCATTAAAACAAATTAACAAGTCAAGTCACTTTCAGGAGAAATACACAAATGAAAAAACTTAAAACAATTTAAAAAATTATGCAATTTGTCTCTCTCCTTTCTAAGGGAATTATGAGCCCGAGCCCGATTTAAACCCAAGGATTTTTTAATATGTTGGGCATTATTAAAGACTCATGAGATATCTGAAACAATCTGGCCTGGTTGCGCAATTAACGAAAACAGTGCTACAGATGGAGGAAACGCAGCACAGTTTACCTCATGCTCAAGTCAGTGCAGGCCATGCTGTTCAGGGGTGAGCTACGGAGGAAGCTGGAGAGGCAGAGGTGAACAGAACTTACTGGGTTTTGCTGCTGTTATCCTGACTCAAGGATCATTTTACAAAGTCTACAGACTAACAACTTGTTGTTGGCGTTAAGAGTAAAATACTCCTACACTTTAGACGGTGGGCGAGCCTTTTGCTCAACATGTTGTTGCGAGGAATCCATACTTGCGCTGTTGCTGGAGGCAGCCATGTTATTTTTAGATTCCTACTAGAGATGGTCCGATTCCATTTTTTGCTTCCTGATTCCAATCCTTGAACTTGCATATCAGCCGATACAGAGTACTGATCCGATACCGGGGTGTCATATATTGTATTATGTTTTAACAGCTGTATACAACTAGCCCTGTAGGGGTGTAACATGATGTGATTCGTTGTTGGTCTGACTCAGGGTTAAACACTTTGTGAAACATGAACACACAGAGACATTGAATGCCACAGAACTTTCTTTAAATATTCATATATCAGTTTATTATTTGTGTCGACACATTAACATAATCGCTAACGTTGACTATGTCGACACATCGTCCCAGCCCTAAGTAGGACTGTCTTCTCTGTTGGGTCGTCTACTTCTGGGTCTTCAGATGGCTGTAGAGGCCAACTCGTGATCCACATACTTTGGTGCAGTGTGGGCAGGGGTTAGTGCTGTTGGTTGGTGGTGGCGAAGCCTTTTTCTTTCTCTTAATGCTGTGCTGTTCTGTCTCTGCGGTACGGCAGAGTTCAATTTCACGAATGTCTTTGGGAGCGCCTCTTCGGGAGTTCACCCAGTTGCTTAACGTGGAGTAAATTTTCTTCAGACTAGCCTTGATATTATCTTTGAAACATTCCTTTTGCCCGTTAGGGGCTAGCTGTGGATTGCCACCTTGTCATGGAGGAGATGCTTGTTTGTTCCTGAGATACCAAGAGCAACAGTGTCTGGAGCTATGCTTCTAGTAGGGTAAGCCATGGCGGTAAGCAATTCAACCAAGACCTAGACAGTGAAACAGGTGGAGCATGCAACAGAAATGAGCCCAGTTGTGGTGGACTCCTGCCACTGGATCCTGACTAGGCATCTAAGGGTGTGAAAATTTAACCTCACGGTTATAGTGACCAAAATGATCCCTGTTTTCAGTATAATTGCTGTATTTTTAAAAGTATGTTCAATGCCTTCAATGCCAAAGCTGCAACATTTCTCCTGCACGTTCTGCAGAAGAGATAACTATCTTCAAGATAGTCTACAACTTAAAGAAACGTACATTATAGTCTAAGCAGTGCATTAGTGCAGCAACTTCAGGAGACTCGGATAAAGCTGGGAAGGATTAAAACACGGTTTCCACACCATGGTAATCCACCGTGTTAATGATATTTAACATGAATTTTTAAATTTATTTTAAATTAAAACGGTAATAGTTATAGTCAACATTTTTATCATGGTTTACCCTTTAAGAACTGAGGTTTCTTTCAGTGCACCGGTCTCCTCACCTTAAAACAAAAATCATCCACAGGCGCCCTCCTTAAAAAGGAAATCCACCCTAACATCCAAGGTAAATCCAATGGCAAACAGCAACTGGCAAGTCGCTGTGCTATAGGAACAAAGCAGAAACAACCCTTCGGCATCTACGACTGAGCAGTCCTCTTAAGGATCCACTGTACTCACCCGACCTAGGGACGGGGCTAGAAAATGGGCTCCCTTAAACCTCCTGACTTGATTACTGCATCCAGAGTGATAACCACATGCGGTCAGAAGCACAGCTTAATCTAATGTGCCACTCTTGTCCCTAACGTCACCTGGACTCGTGTAAATGCAAAGAGGGTCATTGTATTATTGGTGGCTCTAGAGGAAATCAAATCCCTCTTGACAGTGTTACCCCCATCAAGCAGTATGTATTTATGACTTGTTTATACTTTGTCCGATCCAGCAACATTCCACATGGCAGTGGCATGAAACAAATAGACACAAAGAACAATGGACACATTTTTCCATCTATCATGCAAATGAGCTGAAGAGAAAGAAATGTAACCGTTGGTGTCCTGAATCCCACGTCGTCTAATTTAAGTGTTGAGAAATTGTTGCACACTTGCAGCTTTGATGCAAAACTATACTTCAGTATTTCTAGATCAAAGTTTTTTTTGCTTTAAAAAACAATACTAATTCACTTGTCATTGCTCTAGGCCTGGAACTGGTTAAAATTGTGTCTTGCGACGCTACAGTATGCACCACTTGCTTCTGGTGTGTTAAGGGTTTCAAAGGGGACACACTGATACAACTTGGTTATCAGCTTATCTTTAACTTAACCTGTCACAAATAAGGTAATAAATCACTGGAGATTTTGGCTTACAATTGCCCCAGTAAAGATTCTTAAGATCTGAAAATGAACCACATAAGAAAATAATTTACCATGTGTTGAATGTGTAATTTATAGTACTTTAGTAAAACAGATAAATGATTTACAGTTTGTTTTGTCCTAGTCAGGTAAAACTCATAAACCAGAGTCAAGTAGACAATGGGCCATAATGAGAAACATTACTTTGGTCTGGTTGCTGGAAAGTAATGAGCCAGCATTTAAAAAACAGGAACCCTTACAAGCATTACTAGTTAAGGTAATACTTATGGCCTTACACTAACAAAACAATTTCAAATTCCAGAGAACTGCCTATACCACCTCCACAGGGACTTGTTATTTTACGATTCAAAATTCCACACATTTTAGAGGATTGACTGGAACATAGCATTTGTGAACCAAGAGTACACATTAAGCGAGAAGGATGCCCCCTATAATAATTTTACAGTAAAAAAAAAGAAAAATGTTACAGGTCATACATTTAACACATACCTTACTTCTGGTAAAATCCCTAGTGTTTGGAAATGTAATCAGGTTGGACCTTTGCTTAAGGTGGTGACCCAAGTTAGTAAACTAATAATGCCCCAATTTTTCATTTGGCCAAAGTTTTTGAAACCTTGACCAAACAACACAGTGTGGAACATCACACCAAAATCTGAGGAGAAAAATTGGTTTCCTGTACATAAATAAGTGTTTTTAATTTTCAGTAGGAAAACTGTGGTGCACTCACTCATAATGTCTGTTTTTGATTATGGTGACATTCTTTACACGCATGCTTCATCTGCCAAATTAAAGCGGTGTATCACAGCCCTCTGCGGATTCTTACCCATCATTGTATTTTTTAATCAAAAAGATTAAAAACAGGCTTCAGGACTCAAATTAGACCGACTGGTTTCCATTGAGACATTCAGGGTGATGCGTTGCTTTTAATACCCCTCATATATGTCTGTGATTCTCATTGGATTTTATTGTTGTAATTTTTGTACTGTAATTTTTGGATTGTTCTATCAAAGTTTTTACCTATTGTAGTTTCTGTATTGTTTTAATGATCATATTATTTATGATTATATTATTTATGTGTACTGTAATTTTGGTATTGTTTTTTTCTTTTTATTTGCGCTGTAATCAGAGCGTCATTGGAAAAGATGCAGAAACATGAAAAGCTACTGGCAAACAACAAGTTCTTATGAGGGATGTAAGGGATGTAAATCCAGAGTTTTCTTTCTCAAAACAAACACACACCCAATGTTCTCATTCTCTCATTTACAGCACATGCGCACAGTAACACACATAAAAAACTCCACAAACTCGACTCACCGAGTCCTCTGGAGGTCTTTGTATCTTGATCCACTCTAATGATGGCCCCTTCACCTGCAGAAATCTATGGAAAAGATTCTTGAAGCCCTCAAAGTCTTTTCTGGACACCTGAAAAACACAAGGATTTTATTTTAAGCTTCATACATTTGAAAAAAAAACGTAGGCTGAAATTTTCAAAAACATGAATACAATTTTGCCCAATCAGAAGAGGAAGAAAGGTTTGCTTCTGTACGTGCACAGATTATCTAATGGCTTTCTCTAATTTAAAGCAGTTTAGCAGACTGCAATAAAGATGTTGAACAAGCTCTACAATACGCCATCCTAAATATTTGACTATTTATTAACCTTTATTTATTCAGGCAAGGTTCACTGAGAGGCATACATTCACATAGTCACACATTAATACCAGGCAGCTGCCCAGTACAGCCACAGTCTGATCTGCTGCCACTGAGCAGTTCCACTGGAGCAGTTTGGGGCTCAAGGGCTGGTATTGAGGGAGGGCAAGTAGAAGGGCAAGTAGTAGGGCAAGTAGGGGTGGTAGTAGCTCAGTGGGGTGGTAGTAGCTAAGTCAGTAGGGAGTTGGGTTGGTTCAAGTCCCCATATGGACCAAAGGTTTGGTGGTGGACTGGTTGCTGGAGAGGTGCCAGTTCACCTCCTGGGCACCGCCAAGGTGATCTTGAGCAAGGTGCCTTTAAATTGTGTACTTTAAAAAAAAAAGAAATGTATTCCGTGTGGGTAAGAAAAATAAATGACTTACTTTGGAAGGTGTCCATCACTGGTATCTACTTATGCTAGATCAACCAGTTTGTAATTAAAAATGGTTGTGTGCTCTATAGTTGTGTATGTATTCTGTTATAGCTTACTGCAAGTGCAAAAGCTTTTACTGTATACACACTTGAACGTGTGTGTGTGTGTGTGTGTGTGTGTGTGTGTGTAGTACTGTGTGACTGACTGACCCTCTTGGACCCTTCTTTTCTTCTATGTATCATTTCCATCTTTTGTGATTGCTGGCAGTTAATGTCTGAAGGAGCCAAAGCCTGTGTGTTTGTACGTGTGTGTTCAGCTATTCCTTGTGACATCCTTTCTGAAGGTTGGTGATTGCTTTAAACAAAATAAAACTCAACAAAAACAGATGAAATATGTTCAGTCTAGTTTTCTTGCTGTGCTTTCATAGACAGTTATGATTTCAGTCTTTTAATTTGTGACAACTCCTAACACCACAATTCATTTTATGACAAATCTACAGGGTGTCAGCTGGTTTAGAAGTCTCTAATGTCACATTATATAATGATTCCAGCTGATAAAACAGACGCATGTTTGCTTAAAAACCTCGCCTGCTACAATTTTATGACGTACATTTTAAGTATGTGTGTGCTTCTGGAATCATGTACAGTAGGTGGGACCCTCATTGGCACTGTGCTACAGTATGTGTCACTTTTGTGTTTTTCCAGTATTTGTGTAGGACTCGATCGCCCCCTAAATCACAACCAGATGTTTGAAGAGAAAGGGTGTGTCAGTGTACCTCTCTTTCTGCGCCTGTGGTGGTGTCCAGCAGTTTCTCCAGCTCCGTGTGCATAGAGGTCTCCAGCTGCTGCCGCATCATTTCTTGGAACTGAGCCATCCCACCGTTGGCCACTCCTTTACTCAGACCTGAACAGGCAAGATAGTGGAAGTTGTCGGGCAAGGTTTAACACTGCTGCAACATTCTTGAATTCATACATATTCTAGATCCTCAAAATGATTATTTTGTCATTCAATGGACTCAAACTATTTGTTTTAACCTTGTTTGCCACTGAACACAGCTATAAAAGGGATTTCTTTTGTATATTTGGATTACTGTAGTTCTACTGATATACATCTTAAAAATCAGACTAATTTTGATCACAGAAGCTGGAAAAACCATAATACAAATTAAGTACAGAAGTATCTATCTGGAGCTGGAAATGATAATCAACTAGTCCATCAAGAGAAAAAATAATCTAGTATTGGCCTAAACTTCAGTTCAAAACAGGCTATGGTAAAAATCAAAACAAGCAAAAAGCTCTGCAGTCACCACAGCTGTGCAACATGACTGGCAAACTCTGACCAATTAGACGGCTTCCACAAAATCTAATTAGTGTATTTGCAAGTTGGGTGAGATTAAAGAAATACAATATGTGGCAAAATGAACCTGTTGTGCCTAGATTAATGTTTTGATGAGACTTAAGCCTACATTTTTGCAGATTCTCAAAAATTACAAATTTAAAGTAAAAAAAACAAAGCACAATTATGATATAGTGAGCCTACAACATGGGGGCGAGTGGTGGAAAAGCCAAGAGGCTTCTGTGTGGATGACCTTAAAGAGTAATACATAAAACATCCTGGATGAAATGATCACATAGGACGGTTTATTAGTAGCTTAAGGACCATCTATTGGCTTCATATAAAAATAAAAGCTTTTTAGAGTATTTCTGGTCAAATGTGGCAAGACAAGACCTATCGATGTCACCATGGATTGGCAACAGTTGCAAAAGGAATTTACACCACGCCAACGTTTGTCATCAAGGAAAGACAACAACCAGGGCTGACTAACTTCTGCTACTGTAGTATCTAAAGTATCAATAGTCAAGAGATTAATGATGGCATTTTTAGTGGATCAGCTACTTTCACTAGTAAATTACATGTTTGTTTTTAAGTCTATAACATGTCAAATATTACATTTTACCTCATTATCCGTTTAAATGATTTACTGATAATCAAAATGACTTTAGGTAGTTGTTTTTAACAATTTGGAGGTCTGGTTCTCTTCTAAATACTTAAAAGTAATAGTGGTTGTTTCAGAATTTAGTAAAATACCCTGCAACTGTGCCCCAAAAGCCACTATCATTGGCATATTAGATTTTTGTCTTGATGGCTGAATGCTTCTTTAATGGCAGCAACGTGTAAATTATTGGCAGGCTGGTTGCTTATTAGACAGCATGTCCATGCTGTCTAACATCACTATTTAAGTGTTTAGAGTTTACATCTCTAATGCATTCAAGAGATACAGTATGTAGCTGGCAAAATGGTCATGTAGTAGTACAAAGAATAATGTAAGGAAAGCTATAATGTGAATTCAATAACTTTTCAGATAGTCAAGCTTTAATCCTTTAAGTGAAGGAATCAGTCAGTGTTTTAAACTTTGACAGAAATGAAACTGCGTGGCATGTTGTGGTTAGTCACATGCAATGGATCAGTTGGTACATGAGGCAAACTCACATACCAATTACTACTGTAGGCTACTGAAATGAATAGACATCAGTGCTTGTATGGAAGGCAGTAAGAATACATTTTAAAAACACCATGCGGGAAGGAAAAAAAGATTCGAAAATTGGGCTGGCAGCACACATTAATGTGGATGGTTGGCAAATAAAGAACACCGGTATGGTCCTTTAGATCCACTTAGACGTAATGTATGTAGACTACTTGTACATCTAGGGTCAAGAGCTGAATACACTCTCCACAACACTACTTACCTTCTACATAAAGTGCCATGTTTTCAGATGCCAAGTAACGTTAGCGACCAGTTCAGCAATAAATACAGTTAAATAATGAAGGTTAATCCTAAACAGAGCTTCAAATTAAGTATTCCAGAGAGGATTCAAAGTGAAAGCCGAAGTGTCATTGAAAGGTACATTCCGTAAATGAATGTAAAAAAAAAAAGAAGTTTCCTTGAGGTAGACCTAAGGCCTAGGTCTATGAACTGTTTATTTTTCCAGAGGTGTACAGTCCATTCAGCAGTGACGCTCTGGAGGAGGAGACGTCCTGTCTACCTCACGTACTTATGAAAGTAAAAACAAGCACAAAGATACACTTATCTCCATGGCCGGCAGCCAGATGCCTGCAGATGAAGCTGTAGCGAGTCTAGGAGGATATCTCATAGCTTGCGGTGCCTGCCTCTCATTTTCCAGCCCCAATACTGTTGACCACGTCACAATTCATGCCTGTGACTCCCAACCTCTCGTCATGTCTTTCCTTTCGCCTCGCCCCCTGCTTTCATTTAGATCCGCGTATATTCTCGGTAATGTTCAACCTCTTTTTACACTCCCAATAAACATAAATGATTAAGCGGCACACACTATGACTCCATCCGCATGACCTGACTGACGAGGAACTCCAGACTCTAGGCTGCGGAAATGAATGAATGGATGATGGATGATTGGACAAGTTGTGCTCAAACTACACGCTACACTGCATTCAGTGTGCGTACCCTTCATATTCATAAAGAAAAGTCACGTCTACGACGGTGCGATGAACAACACACGGGGGGGAAAGACCGTTTTCGATTAAAAAAACAAATAGCCGTTAGCCGTTGGGCTAATCGCTAACCTGAAGATACGACCAACACCACTCGCTTTGGGAATGCCTTGATAATATCAAGAGGCAAAGTGATCAACTGTTATTAGATTTAAAACCATTTCTTACTGTGTGACAGTAGGATACTGGCGGAAGAAAAGTCGACGGGGTCGGCCTGGTCCTGCGGGTCTGGTCTGAAGGACCACAACAATCCCGAAGAGGAGACAGCCGGGTATAATATATGTTTTGGTACTTTGCTTTTAACCGATATTCGCCTTAAAACCCCGGGATTCTGTTTCCCTTCAACATCGCTGAAAATGGTTAAAAACACTTTTAAAAAGGTTAGTTTGATGATATTTTACACATCAGTGCGATTCCAGGAAGGGGCGAATTGGAACGTTTGAGGAAGTTGGCAGCCAATGAAAAAGCTGTATTCCCATGACGCAGCTTGACAACCAATATATTTCTGCGACGTGCGATGGTTTCTGACAATGAGTTGAAGAATGCAAGAAATGGATGTATTAAAATCATTAAAACAACAAAATGTACCTGATGTACCAGTGTAACGACTTCTTGGATTTGAATGTTTGTACTTTAAGTGAGACATTAAAACCATGGAACATCTTCGTATTCTTGTAGAGAAAGTGCTTTTAGGATGCTAATAAGTAACATGAACATATGGACATGAAAATGTGAAGTTTGGTCTCCAACTGGAGGGAGAAAGAGCAGTTGTGGAATATTTTCATTAACTTGGAAAACAATATAACACTCAAATGTCGTTTCTCCGAAAATACTCCAGTATTTGCTAATAATTTAAATAAAAATATGGAACAAAATATATGTCTGGTTTTAAAATTCGAAATAGAGATTGTTTTTGGTAGATTTGTCCCTTTTGATGCTTGATCTATAGGTCATATATATTATATAATCTAATTACAAACGTTACATAATCAATCCTTGTGCTGCTAGGTATTACTGCCCCTGCCTGGTGAAACTGGGACATTGCGCTGTACTTCAGCTTCTGATGCATAGTATTCTACTAGTATTATCATTCTGTATCATAGACCGTATATATATTTATATTAACGGTCTATGGTCTGTATCTAACTTTTACCAGGTCTTGACAACACATGTCATAATGTTTCTCTTAAATATACTGCTATGTAATCAAATATTTTAGTTATTGAATTTTTCAATATTTTTCTTTCTGTGGTATACAATGTAATAATCCTAAAAAACTATGAAAGTCCCTTTATGGATCAGCAGAATCAAATGAAATGACAATGAGATGTAAACAATAAATACATAAATAAAACTTGACTGGGTTACAGGTGCATAGCATTGGCGACAGCGACACAGGACACTAAACCTGTTTCTTTGAAGCTTTAATTGTTTGTTCTAAAATCGCCCCTGCAACGGGAATTGCCAAGCAGGCCGAAAACAACGAGGTAACATCCACTCAGTCTGTGTGTCACATAAAGTATCACAACTTAACTACATTGGGCCTCCTTCACCAAATGTTAAAGCAACAGCAAACAGCTAATTTAAGAAAAAACTTAGGAAGATATTGGTGAATGAGGCCCATTGTACCCATTTGTGTGCCTGCAAAACAAACACACTTGGAAAACAAATGTATAACATCACAAAACACAACTACACAATATTTACTACTGTTTTTTTATTGTTTAGCTTAAACCTTATCCATATCAGTGTTCGAGGACTTAGTGCATCGTTGATTTTATGTAACAACCATCCATGTTTTACTTAAACCCAGAGAAAAAATAGCTGTTAACAAATTTGATGGACTTCAGTATTTACTGTACACTTAAGGCGGAATTATACTTGTGCATCATAGTGTAAAGGGCCCCTTCTCTAGGTGTCATTGGTGTCTAGTGAAAAGGAGACTTCATGTATAGCCAAAATAAACAGGATATGTCTGCACCCGTAACCAAAATCTTGTGAAAGAAACCCAGGCTGGCCAATCACTGTCTACATTTGGAATCTATAGAGCTGCTGTACATTTTTTTTAAAAGGTGATCCTTAGTGTAGCTAAAGCTACAGTGGCTATGTGCATAGGATTAGTTTCTACACCGTAGCCTCCCAACGCACAAGTTGAAATCCAACTTTACACTCACTTACTCACTCTGGTTCTGTTTAAGGTCAGACACAAAGACAGGCACACACGCACACAAACAGACAGGCACACACACACACACACACACACACACACAGGCGTTGGTGGAGTGCTTCGTCACAGACGTGCGTCTGGAGTTTTGGGGCTGTCTAAGTGTTGGTTGGGGGGCTTTGCAGGGTCTAGTCATACTCCTAGGAAAGCAACAGCGGTGTCTCTCTCCTCTATCAGCTCTGCTGCTGTGGCATCCATCTTCATTTGGGAAAAATCGTTGATGACCAGGCCCTCTACAATCTTCCATTTCTTGTCCTGAGGAAACGGCAAACCTTCGTAAATATTGTATTTCGGAACATATGCTTCAATGACATACTGTGTGTTCACACTGTTTCGCATTTTAAGGACAGACACGATGTAGTTGATTGCTAGCTATTAGCTGAATTTAATACTTTAGGCTGATAGAGGAGTGAACACAAGGTCAGATCAGTCTCACCTTAATCTGGACAGGGAATGAGTAGATGAGGTCTTCTGGGACTCCATAGGAGTTGGCAGAGGAGTAAACACCCATGGAGATAAACTCACCCTGAAAAAAAAAGAGGAGAAACTAGTTAACACTGCATATTTCATCATTAACATTGTCAAAATGAGTATTCAATAAACCAAAATTAACACTAAAATTTCACAGAGCCATTAGTAACCTGTCTGAAAAATGAACTATCTCACTTGTTTGCCACAAACTCCTAAACATTCGTGTATAGTCATGACTAAAACGTTTGTGTGAGCACAAACACAGAAATAAGCTTGTACACTCTTTGGTCAGAGCTATGAAAACATGCATACCCATGGTTCCTTGACAGGATGTGGCAACAGACAAACTTTCCCATATCATAACTACAGCACAAATACATATGCTGTTTACCTCAGGGGTGCCTGACCAGATGTCTCTCATGTGGTCACAGATGGCCTTGGCTGCAGACATGGCACTGGACAGCTTCCTGGCCTTGATGACCGCAGCGCCCCTCTGCTGCACAGTCTGCAATACAAGAATATAGACCATTGCATGAAAACGCAGTGGCGGTCAATGAGAATGTGTGCAGAAGAACCAAGCATATAGGACTAGCTTGTGTAAATGACTTTTGCTGCTAGTTTTGGTTTCCTTTGTCAAGGTTTTGAGATAAAAGCTGAGATGTCTGCAGCCGTTATCTCTGGAATGTAAAAAAGTAAACCTCAGTCTGTGTTTCTGAATCACTGTCATTTGTAATTTTCATTCCTATTTTAAATCACTTTAAATCTGTAGCTCACAGCGATGAAATCTCCTTTAAGCCAGGCATCATCCTTGACTGCCTCAAAGCAAGCGAGCTCGCTACCCGACATATTGACCAAGCAGTGATGCACGTCTGGGTACTGGGTGGACGAGTGGTTGCCCCAGATGATCACATTTTTCACATGGGTGGCAGGAACACCACAGCGCATTGCTACCTACAGGAACAGAGAGAAAAATCCGGTTTTGTAATCAGCTCAGACAAAGAACTGAAAACATAGCAGAGTCCAATTTGTAAAGAAAAGAGTAAATAGAACTGCAAGTGCAAACAGGAGTTAAAGGAAACGCACCTGAGAGCGAGCCCTGTTGTGGTCCAGACGAGTGAGGCAGGAGAAATTCTCTTTGGGGATGGAGGGAGCAGACTTGGCTGCAATCAGACAGTTTGTGTTGGCAGGGTTTCCCACAACCAGCACCTGAACCACACAGACACACACACAGACACAGACACAGACAC
>NC_048423.1:3840581-3863558 GCF_013103735.1 Etheostoma cragini | reverse complement strand
CACACACACAGACACAGACACAGACACAGACACAGACACAGACACAGACACACAGAGAGAGAGAGAGAGAGAGAGAGATCTAACTCAACTAACATAAACTCATTATTGGGACAGCTCACTAGTAGTCCTGTAGCTTTGTTCGATTTAAAATAGGCTGCAGGTTTTATATCTTACTCTTACCAGAGTCGAGGCACTTTACAAGCAAACTTGTAATATGCTTAATATCATTAAGGGTAAAAAGAAATATGGTTGAGCATTAGACAAATGAACTTCAAAATGCCAACACGAGGGCTCTGAAAACGAAGTTGTGTGTCAGTACCTTGACGGTTTTCTTGGCGTACTTCTCCAGGGCAGCGCCCTGACTCTTGAAGATGGCCACGTTGGCTTTGAGCAGGTCCTTCCTCTCCATGCCTTCCTTCCTGGGCATGGAGCCCACCAAGATGGCTGCGTCCAGGTCCTTGAAGGCCACCTCCTCCTTGTCAGTGGGGACAATATCTGTGGAAAGAGAAAGTGAAATCATTACTGGTAATGGTTGAATGTTTATACATTTTATAAATGTCAAGTTTTATGACATTTTGCATCTCAGGCTAACCCTAACCCTTTACATTGAAACGATCTGAAGAGGAAGTGCAAAACCCATTGTGCGGTGTGTTATCACTTTTTATTTTGCATTTGGACAAGCGTTTCGGGGGGAAATCTGCAAGCATATGGTGACGCAAAAGCTTGTAACATTCTATGTTGTATGCACTAGGTGGCAGTGTGAAGCATTGCAACACAACCCCACCAAGTCCACGCGCCTGCGTACAACCTTCCTCCTACTTCTCTCCCGGTGATGATGACCGACTGTGTCGCTCATCATCAGATTCGCAGCCCTGGCTCATATGAATAGCCTACATATGGTCATCGAACTATAAAAACCTTATCCACATTATCGAAATCATTTAAATATTGAGCCATTACACAAAAAATCTTTTAGATAACAGAAGGCTGGAAATCTGTAGCTGTTAAAAGAGACTACCTGAACGTCTTTTTCTTGTCTCTCTCCACTCCGCTGTCTTTCCCTTTAGATGTGAACATGACAGTGGAGCGTTTTTAAGATTTCCACTCTGAAGTGTGGTTTCCCTTTTTTGTGTTTTTAAGCCCCAAAAATGCCGTCACCGTCTAAACGAAAGGCACATCTGATAAAAACATGTTTACGTTTTCACAGGGCCTAAAACTGCTCTGCCACACCTCAACAGATTCATAAGTCACCATTTACCCCCTGCCAAAAACTAAATTTGTGATGAAATTAAATGCACAAGTTTTGTCTGTAAATCACTGATTTTACAAACTTTCCCAAAACTTTTCAGCCAAAAATAAAATTAAAAATTTACAAAAGAAATACGTTTATAATGAACAACGCAAAGCCATCAAATACATTTTTGGGGCAGATTCCCACATGACTGGAACAAAGTATGCCATGCATGTTTGTAACGATCCTTTGTGTTACTGGTGAGCTCATATTAATGCTGTCTCTTGGATGGAGATAGGGTTGTTTCAAAAAAATGTAAACTTGGTCCGTCTGAACTATAGTACAGAAACAAGTTCTAAGTTGGAATTACTGAAGTTAACAATAAACTTCATACAATTTCTAAAACAATTATACCAGAGTACACAAAGTAGGTAGCAATATTCTTATATGTACACGTGGTCTATCTGACTATACATCACTAGGAGATCTCATGTTAAAACCAAACTTTTTTTTAAAGGTTTTTCATCCTTTCTAAATGATACAGGCACACAATTTTGAGAAAAGTACTTTGGAGATATCCCATGTGTGAGTATTGTACAGTATGGCTGGGCCCATCTCAGTGTATGAAGCGTTGTCTTTGCAGCATAGTTGGTTAATACAGGGGCCTCTAGCAGCCCGTGTCTAAACAAAGCAAAGGACAGAACCAATTCAAAGGAAAAATTCCAGGTCACAATGGAGATGGCGCAAAATGGCGCCTCACGACTGATGACATCAGTTACAGTGATGACACCAAAAGTCCTCACGGAAATCAGCAGCATCCATATACACTATAATTTAGTTATAACAAAAACAGCAGATTTTAAAGTAAAATTCATAGTCTACGTGTTTAAGAAAAACTGTGATATCTGATGCAAGTGTATCAATACCGTATAAGACATATTTACTGTAATCCCATTTTACGGGAGGGTCCCCCCCAAAATTCCTACCTCTCAGAAGTGGGAGGGCACAGTCCTGCAGCTCCATGACAACACCATCCAGGACAGGCAACATGGGCGTAATGTCCAAAAGGAGCAAGATGACTGGCTGCCACATGAAGGAGGGAAGGAAATAGGCAGTGGGTTTAAATTAATTTAAAAAAAAAACAATTCCCATGTGTAATGACATGTCAGTGGGTGGGGACCTAGTTGTCTCTGGAACAGTGTGAAGGCCTAAGCCATGTGGCTTACTTACAGTGGCATGTGTCAAATAAATCAAGTGGTTTTAAACTTGGCCTTAGAGCCTTGGTATGACATCCATTTCATTGACTTTAAAGACGATCCTTGCTTGTCCCAGGACGAGAAGTGAAATCAGATCACTTCACACAGGAGCAACATCTGTCCAATGTCACCCCCAGATATGATCAGAAAAGCCTGTGCTAGTCACAGTTGTTACGTGAATAATGTCTTCTGATACTGCCCCAACAAATGCCTAATGAAATTAGGGAATTGAGTGTTACGGGAAAAAGACAAAGCCCTTCTTTACCTGATCTTTCCCAAAGACATCTCCCTTGGCAATGCTGAACAACAGGGAATAGGCGATCTGTCCAGCAGCTCCGGTCACCAGAACTCTAATAGGCTCAGACTGCAAGACACACGGAAAAGGAAAGTGACGTACGTTAGCCTTGACTTGACTGAGAGGACAGTAATGTCAGTTTAACTGTCCAGCGCACGTGGGTGCCTGGGTGTCTATTCTTGTCAACAGGGTTTACTAAAGCAGAGGGGGTCACATCAAAAATAGACTGTGCTTTCCATACAAGACTCGTTGCAGGACAAAATCAGGATATACTTAGGTTATCAAGCTCACCGACGTCTTTACCATTCATACAACAGCATTGATTCAATCCCCAGTATTACATTACCAAAGCGTTACATCAGTATGACACGAGAATTTACTAGATTTTTTAATAAAGCAATTTATAGAGCCGGAGTTGGTTACAAGTCAAGCCGCGAGCCAGACGACAAGTAGCTACAGTTAAAATGTTGACGAACTCTGTGAATTTCTCATTGGATGAGTTGTAATAACTGCAGTTTTATCTGCGTTATACATGCATGATGAAGAAGAAGAAGAAGAATCAATGGCTTTACTCACCATGTTCATACAATGACGTGGACTGCTCTTTCTCGCTCCCACTTCTCTCAACCCGGAGGTTCGCTCCTATTTAACTTCTCTGTTGATCACGACACTTGTAACCCTTTGACGGCAGATTGAATATCCGGTAATTGTAGTTTTTTAGGATAATGTAGTCCTTTAAGAAGTAGTCAAAACGAACAAATTAGCCCGTTTATAGTTAAATAAAACGTGGATATTGTTAACAGTACTATTACATAGGCTGGTTAAACAGGTTTCTACGCGATATCGCTATCTAATAGCAACCAGCTGGCTGTTAATGTTTGCTAATTTGAGCTGTTAGCTAGGGTAGCTAAGCATAGCCCTTGAAGTACCGCTTGTTGTTGCTTAGCGACCTGTATCCAACAACGGCAGCTAGAGCCAGCTAGCTAGCTAGCATCGAGAGCACTGTTTGTTACTTTAGATTAACCACTCGTTAGGATACACAGAGGACCAACATGTGTAGCTAAGTTAACTGACGAGTAACGGCGTTGACATAGCTAAGTTATCAAGAGCAAACAGCGTCTGGCATTCACGTGTCGACTTTGATCAAACGAAAATTGCATACTCATGTTTGCAGTGCACATTTTATATTTTGAAGTTAACATTAAGTTAAAAAAGGGGGCGAGTACGAAGATCTTTGCAGTTTTCGTCACTGAAAATAACAAGGTAAGTTATTGATAACGTGAGTAACGTTAACTTGTGTCATCTTCCTGTCTGTCCTTTCTCCCTTCCTCTATCTGTGAGAATGTCAGACAGACACACAGTGGTTTAAATGTTCAATAAATATCAACCAGAGTCATTGGGTCTTCATTTTCCCAGCAGGGATGACTTAACAAAGCATTTTATAATGGCCCTAAGTGAAATACGTCTAATATCTCTTTATTGTTTCATCACTGTTTTCCTAAATTGTGCTTTTACCCTGGACATATTATTAATCCACATATTATTAATCCGCTATTAGCACATCAACTTTTTGATAGATTGATCTTTTGTTTTTAAAGCAGTCTCCTCATCTTTGTTTCATTAGCGGTGTAAATTGTTTTTTCTTTACTATTTTGTTTTGAGTTGAGAGGACCCCTTTAGAGGCCCAGTGTTAGATTGGCATGGTTATCATGAATATTTCATATCCTCATAACAGGCTCATTACATGACTTGAAGAGAAAGCAGTGGGGATGTGTTTCAACTGGCTGGCATCTGACTGTGATCTTACTGTGGGCTTGGCTGGCTGGCTGAAGGGTTAAGATACTGTGCCAAATTATATTGTGCTAAATACAGATTTTTCTGTAGGTATTGGTGGTTGTGGCATGAGCATTATTTTCTGCTGCGTGACATCTTCCTGGGTTCTATTCTTTACCCTATATGTTTACCAGGGCTGCACGATATGAGGAAATTATCTAATTGCAATAACTTTGATTGCGATACGATTTGCTGTATTGGAGGGAATGATCATTGTTGTACCACTATTCTCATTTTCTTTTGAAAATGATCAAAATTAGAATGACTTGTAGTTTTTTTTTTTTTTAAGATTATTTTTTGGGCATTTTAGGCCTTTAATTGACAGGACAGTTGAAGATATGAAAGGGGAGAGAGAGGGAAGTGACATGCAGCAAAGGGCCGCAGGCTGGATTCGAACCTGGGCCGGCTGCGTCGAGGTGTAAACTTCTATATATGGGCACCCGCTCTACCAACTGAGTTATCTGGGTGCCCTGTAGTGTGGTTTTTGCGAGGATCTGTACCAAACAAAGGTTTCTTTCTTTAGTCTTGTAGGATAGGATTTGTAGGCTGGGATGTCTCTGAAGCACAACAACACTTAATTCAGAATTGCCTTTAACAAATATTATCCCCCCCACCCCCATATTGCGATTTTGATAAAATTGTGATTAATTGTGCAGCCCTAATTTTTTAAAATCTATCATTTTGTCATCCTGATTGACTTCTGTATTGTTTTAATGTGTGCATGACATCTGTTGCATGTCCGCCGATCCAGTGAGCAAGATCTCTAGGGATAGCCTAGGGATATTTTTCAGCTTTTACACCGCCACATTTTTTAAAGATTGTAGTTTGTTGGAACACAATTGAATAGTAAATGTTTTTAATTCTAAAGTTATGAAATATGTATAATTTGGGTTTCAATGACAGTGCTGATGTGACAATCCATAGAGAGCCAGGTTTAGATCTATTATTTGCCATTCTCTCTGCCATGTGAAAAGTAACAGTTCTTATTTCATAATTTATTTTCTCTCCTTTTTTCCCAATATCCTGCTGTACTCTCTCTCAAACTAAAGTTACAAAATAAACCAGGGCTACATCAAATTCTCCATCTAAAGCCCCATTCTGGCCCTAAGGATTGGGCGTCCACCTGCTAGTGACAGGAGCTGACACAGACCTTTCCCTTCTCAAAAGGCTCTGAGTGAAAGCCTGATTCAGAGATGTAGCAGCTGCCACAGCCTGGCAGTGCTCCTCTCATCTCCAGTTACATTTTACTCCTCTGTGTGGCATGGGTGTCGGTATGGGACAAACATGTGCTCTCAGCTGTCTGTTTGCTGGCATCGTGATGTGTGATCACACTCTGGGTAAATTTAATTGAGTTGAAGAGCCTTGAAATAGGCTTCATATACTTAATTTTGATCGTCTAGATTTTTGTTTAACTGAGCTGCAATACTTGAATGAAACCTTTCATCCAGAGCCCAGAGAGGTGTGGGCAGACTGGTATCCCAATTGTTGTTTATATCTGGCAGTTAGCTAGTGGTAATCTAAGTAACCTGTGTTTTGCATGTCTGTATGCCTTTTTCTCCATGCAACTAAGTTATACAATAGAGGCTACCATGCCAATAAAATTATAATATAATAATAGGATTAAATGGATTACATTGTTAAAACGTTTTCCAGGCCTCAAAAGTTTTTTTTCAATGTTCCACTAATCCATATTCCATCCGTCCATTTTCATCCACTTATGCGGTATCGGGTTGCGGGGGCAGCATCTCCAGCAGGGGACCCCAAACTTCCCTTTCCCGAGCCACATTGACCAGCTCCAACAGGGGGATCCCGAGGCCAAATTGGAGATATAATCCCTCCACCTAGTCTTGGGTCTTCCCCATAGACCGTATATATACCGTATATATACGGTCTATGGTCTTCCCCGAGGCCTCCTCCCAGCTGGACTTGCCTGGAACACCTCCCTAGGGCGGCGCCCAGGAGGCATCCTTACCAGATGCCCGACCCACCTCAACTGGCTCCTTTCAATGCGAAGGAGCAGCGGCTCTACTCCGAATTCCTCACCCTATATTCAAGGGAAACCCCAGCCACCCTCCTGAGGAAACTTATTTTGTCCGCTTGTACCCTGGATCTTGTTCTTTCGGTCATGACAAAGTCTTCATGACCATAGGTGAGGGTAGGAATCAAAACTGACTGGTAGATCGAGAGCTTTGCTTCCTGGCTCATCTCTCTTTTTGTCACAACTCTGCGATAAATTTGAATGTAATACCGCACCCGCTGCGCCGATTCACCGACCAACTCCCGCTCCATTGTCCCCTCACTCGGTTTAGAGGAGTAAAAGTTTTTCAATGCCGCCTGTCAGAAGTGAGATAGCCGTAATAGAAACATCTACGAGTGAGGGAAGATTAAAAGAACAATGTGACCATGAGGTTAATCTTTTGTCAAAGCCATTTGGTTGCACTGGCCTACATTTATTCTTATGATGTGCTGATCACTCTCTTAGTACTTTTCTCTATAGCTGCCATGACATGACAAGACAGACAGCAGTTCTTGTGTGGTTCAAATGCCAGTTTCAATACAGTACTCATATCATAAAATGTATCTGGGTTATTGTTTAGTAATTTTTGGTTATTAAGTATCACTGTGGTCCAAAATGTTGTCTTTATTTCTCCTCTGTGACACAAATTTCTAAACATATTCAATTTAGGGCCATTCTATGTCTTTGGAAGCCCAAACTGAGTATTATATCTGGGATTGTATCTGTTGATTTAGGGCAAGTCTTGCTCTGTCAGAATATTGCTTATCTTGGAAACACTAATTTGCCTTTCAGTGCGCTCTGCATCAGGTGCAGCCACAAAAGTATAAACCTAAAGTCCCCTAAAGTATTTATTAAAACAACTTTTGACAGTTCTGGCTTTACATAAGCACACATTTAAAAGAGCTTGTGGCTGCTGTTAACTGTTAATTAACAAGTTAGACTCCAATGTTTATTTTCTTGTCTGGCAGTCTCCACAGACAGGTTGACATGAGGGGATTAGGCATACTTCGTCTTTGTAAAGAAGAAAATCCGAATGAAACCAAAAACAGCAGCGGCACACATGATAATATCTGGTGCCAGTTTGCCGGCCTGATCCTCTGTGTTTGTGCTGTGAAAACAATCGGCATTGTGGGTGTTTTGTCCCACCAACCAGGCAAAACCTGGAGCCCCACAGAAGCGAGGGGAGTGGGCAAAGTTCACAATGCACAAAACCTAAGCTGCATGCACACACTCAGCAATGCCTGGATTTTACACATAAGAGTACACACAAATTCATGACAGCATGAACAGCAGTATGTCTCTCTCTCTCTCTGTACAGTGTCTGTCTCCTATACTGACCCCTCTTCCTGTCCTTTGTCCACTCCATCTCCTCCTCCTTTTGTTCCCTCGTCATTTCACCTCCCTCACCTCCACCCTTTCTGTCCTTTCCCACTTTATCTCCTCTATTCTGCACATCCACTTGTCCCTGCAGTGTGCACCTGAGTGACCCTGTTACGTTGGCAGCTGGGAGGCAGATAGCCAGCACACCCACTGGCCTCAATATCACCCTCTTATCTGCCTTGCTAGACCAAATAGCTCTCGTAGTGTACAGGCAGACACGGTGAGATAGCAGGTTGCATTCACACGAGCGCACCCACATAAATACATACACAACGCTCAAACACAGATAATTACATCATCGTCACTACTATCTCCCATCACATTCACCTTCTGTGTCCCTGTGCCATCACCCTGTTTACTTTGTGGCATATCTATTTCTTAGCACTGACATGTTCCTTTTTGATTAGTCGATGATGCTTTAGATCAGATGGAGCAGATTATTCTTATTGTGTTTTGTGGTACCTACGCTGTAATGCAGACAGTAGCTGTGCTTTAAGATGAGCCTATGTGTCCCTTTCCTGCTGTTTACAGTAACCATAATAACACACTAGGTGGCAGTGTATGGCTATAGTTAACCATAGTCATTCTTGGATGTCACTCAACATTGCACTTGGAAGCTGGTGTCGATGGATTTGTAGCAAAGACTTTCCAAAAACACTTGTTGCTGGAGCAGTGGCCTTGCCTTTAAGAATGTGCTTGTGAGTGAAAGGTTGTCAGTTTGAATTCTCACACAAAAATTTGGTAACCAAGGGATGTTGCATTTTTTAACACAAATCTTAATGGTACAGTACATACAAGAGTGGACTCATCAGCTCAATACTCACACTGTTACATTCTCTAATAACCTGGGACAACCTTTTCTTCAGATACAAGTGGTGTAACAATCTAAAAAAAGGTCAACATAGTCTGTAAAGATTTTTTTTTTCCATTATTCATGCAGTTTTCTGTGAATGTGTGTGCTCATTGTGCTTAAAAACTGTCATCTATCAGAAACAGTCTTGTCATGTGGAAACAGACTTGTCTACAGCGGACCTACTATAACCAAATTCTTACCCAGATAGTGGAATGATATGGTATAGACCTTAGCTATTGAATTCACCAAAGCTTTTTTAATAATTCTCATTGTCAATTGAAAGATATTTTTCCAATCCGCATTTTCCTTTTGTACTAAGCGAAGCACATCTTCCAAATAACCCTTTTGCTGAGCTGAGAAATCATGAATTTGTTTTCTTCCAGAAATAGCCTGCAGATTCATTTGAGCTGCTGTTGTTGTGTGGCTCTGGCACTTTTAGGACACAGCCTGAAGGCGTACAAACGTTTCCAATCCGCTGTGATGTTCCTCTGAGTTTCTCTCTCTCTGACTGTCTGTGATTGAATCTTGAGAAGGACTCTGTTTCCAGCCAATATTGGCTTTGCTGTGGGGCAAAAAAGACAACCAAGCCCTTAATCAGAAATAACACAGACCTCTGCAAACACACCAACTATCTTCCTGGCACTGATGCAGAACTATTCAATTAAATTTCATACTATACACACACCGAGCCATCCTTGGAGGTGTGTTCCCTCTGTGCGAGCTTCAACCCCACACTGCCACTCTCTCTTTCCCTCTTTCTTCCAAAGGTGTTTGCATAGGGAAATGGTCCGTGAAATGGGTTTGATGGAATCAAACTCCATATTAAGACAAATACATATTTCCTAGCAGTTGATGGACTGATTGATGGGACTTTGTCTTCATTTCCTCTGTGTGCCTCCGCTATAGAAGATCTTTATCAGACACCGTGATGTGAAGGATCATAGCTTGGCTTGTTTCAGGGAAGAGAGGAGTTGTTCACTTGTCGTGTTATGACTTTAAATGATTCTTGGTGTATGTATCTGTATGTGGAAATAAGAGTGTTTTTTTTGCGAAAATGTGTTTGTGTGCTCCTACAGCCCCTATTCTATTGGGAGTTTCCACAAGGGGGCACCAAACTGCCAATGTTGATTATCTGTCCTAACTGAAAGCCCACTCTCCATTCACTTTGCTGTTCAAAGCAACACACACTTTTTGAAAACTCACTGAAGGATGACCAAAAATGTGGCAGCAACAGTGTTCTGGTTCCACAGCCAGTTGCCAGTTGATGTGGCAGTAATTTCACACCGGAGAGAGTGTAAAGTGGTTCGCATTTTCATCAATGCAACTGTTGTTTTAGCATAACAAGGCTGGCTGACAACCCCCCCATACACACACACACACACACACACACAGACACACACACACACACCCCAACCTACCCCACCTAGCCCACTCACACCACCTTTTATTAACCTCAAAACCCAAATCCATCCAACTGGACCAGTGACGGCAACTCACTGCCGATGCTGGCAGTCACACCCTTCTGCACAGCCATAATGGGCCGCGGCACAATTGGGGGCCACGCAACCAACAACATTCCCTGTCTTACCAAGAGGCTGGTTGCCCGCAAGTTACCAGCAACACAGCTTGTCCCTGTTTGTCTGCACTCACTAAAAGGAAAGAATGTTTTCCCCCACAACATGGCTGTGTGGGGATTAAGGCCCATTCTGAGTGGCCCCGGGTCGTGCGGCAGATGTTAGCCAGGATAGCGCTCGTTGCCGTGCCGACAGTGAGCCGTTGGGATCGGCCCGCCCAGACGACGTTAAGCCTGTGTACATGTATGAGAGTAGAGGGGGAGGTTTGGTCCGGTGAAGGGCCTGTCACTGGAGGGAAATTTGTCACAGTGGTCCCGCACTAATTCATCTACACTGTCTCTGATCGTCATCACACACGAATACATGGATAGTCTCATGCTGGGTTGTTTTTAAATGTGTGACATTAGGGCTAAAAGTATGTGAGAGTTGTTGAGGCCCAGACCCCTCATTATCTGCGTGGTGGGTGGACATTATTTCTAAAATAGGTTTTTATTATTTTTTGACCAGTCTTGTTCAATATGTATGCATTGTAAAAAGAATATACTCGTATTGTTGAATCAACTCAAGTTCAGTCTGTGTAAGGTGTGATTTTTGCAAAAGCAACACGTGGGCTTTTAAACCAACAGTTGCACATCATCTGTCAAAATCACTTCCTCTGAGTGAGCAAATTTCCCCTTCAAGATGATGTTTTAATGGGGTGTGTTATTTTAACTGCTAAGCTCCCAAGTGCTTGTAACACAGAGCCTCTAATGAAGATTACTCCATAAATGGCATTATGGGTGAGAAAATCATGGGACATTGTCAGTTATGTCTTTGGAAACAATTCTGTTGTGTTTTAAAGTATTGATTAACTTTGGGTAGCAATACAAGAAAGAACAGTAAGAATTCTTAAAAATTACATAAATGTAACAATATTGTCTTCTCTTCCCTGAGACCGTTTGACATTCTGTTAGATGCGCAGTGAACTCTATTTGAATTGTAGGCGTGGGGTGAGGTTGTACGGTCTTTTGATGTGAAAGACGAGCCTGTTCTCTTTAAGTCAGACAGGTCTAACTGCAGGGTGAATGTGTTTAACAGGCCCAGTGCAGGCCCCTGTGGTACTTGTAACCGTCATGCTCAATGGAAAGAGGATACAGGGTCTGACAAGACATGACTTGACCCAGTGGTAGAGGCAGAGCCCTCTATTGTATAACAGCAAAAATCAGTGTTGGAGAATTTCCCCTCATTCTCCCTCTGTGCATGAGAGAGAGAGAGAGAGAGGGATCCGTATGTGTATCTGACAAAGTGAAGGGAACAAGGAACTTCTTGGGCCAAATGGAGCAAAGCACTGACAGAAGCGTGTGTCTAAGTTGGTGGACACAAGTTCCACAATGACTGTCCTCAAAACAAGAGTATTGGGTTGTTTCCTACTCACACGTGTGTGTGTGTTTGTGTGTGGTTTGTGTCTGTACGCGCGCACGCCCAATTGTCTCATTTTGTGCTTTCATTCTTCTAATTTCAAACCTCAGCAGCAGCTTGATTGACCCTTTACTGCAGGCAAAAATGATAGGAAGAACCTTTCCCAGCTGTGTCTCAAACTTTGTTGAAGGTATATGCAATCATCCTTATTTTATTTTTAAGATTTTTTTTTCAGGGTTTTTTCCCTTTATTAGATAGAGACAGTGGATAGTCATGTGAAAGGGGGAGAGAGAGAGAGATGGGGGGATGACACGCAGCAAAGGGCCGCAGGCTGGATTCGAAACCGGGCCGCTGCAGGACTCAGCCAACATGGGGCGAGGGTACTTTCTCAGTGAGCTAAAGACCGCCCCCCTTGTTTTATTTTTACAGCGTTTTACACTGTTTTGGCATTTGGTTCAGCAGGTAGAGTGTAGAGAAGTGAAAACTATGAGGAAAACTAAACCAAAGGGTTTCCATTTTAGTCCTCACAAAAGCCTATATGTTCATCAGAATCCTGTTTCCTGGCTGTGTTCTTGACATGAATAATGAAAGTAATTGTTAGCAGCTGTGATAGAATTTGTTTAAATCTCTATTGGAAGGTTATAGCAATCCCCAAATAGAAAAGAACTTTGGAAACCCCCGCCACCCAGAACCAAGATGAAGGGGGATAGACAACTGCAAGGTGAAGGAAAGTAGAGCTGAGAAAAGTTGCTAGAAAGGGTTTTATGTGTACTTCTAGACAGGAGACTACTGCAGTAGGTGAAAACGGGAGATATGACACCAGCATCCATCTCTGAGGTCACAGCAAAGAGAACAAACTTCTTGGTCAGAGTGCCATCGACGTCCAACCACTCTGGGCCATGTCAACCTGTCAGAGAGAGATGGAGGCCCTGCCTGCTGAGAGGTGTCCAAGGTGTCATGGCCTCGTCTGGGAGGTGACAGACAGCGTGTGTGTGAGTGTGTGATGGGGAAATAAGAGCGTGGAGAAGTCTAGGGGACGTCTATCGTGACCTTTTCGTTTTGCCAGGGTCTATCTTGCTCTGTGCATCTGACAACAACTTTAAAGGACTCCGTCTTCCTGAGCCTTGACAGGCGTGTGCGTGTATGTGTGTGCGCGTGTGTGTGAGAGAGAGAGAGAGAAAGTTTGCATTATGTTGTGCACACACATTGTGGAAAGCTTTAACTGAGCTGTTTCTGCATGTGTGTACACTCTTAAAAATACAGCTGGAGGACATTTTTGTAAAATAATGTACCCTAGCTGCTTTCTCTTTGATCCACCATGAAGGGGGAAATATATTTTCTGATGAACATATTTGTACCATTTTATCCTGAACTCATTAAGGTGATGCACAGGGGCACCCAGTTGGTGTATATGCATTTAATTAATACCAAGCATTTTTATATATGGACTTTGTGTTGGTTTTTGTCTGTCTGAGCCATATGTTTTTGTGGTGAATTTGCATGTCAGCACAGTGCACACAAATATACATACAGTATTTCGTCAGTTGTTTATGTTTTTGAGTCCATGTGTGGGTTTACCATTTAATAAGTGTGTTTGTGGTCAGGAGGTGAGGGGCAAACAACAGGGAACCAAAGGGCTTTAAAAGAAGAAAATCCGACAACATAAACAAAACCACGGTCAGTGTGACACGCCTCACCTTCGCTGTGACAGGGGACAGACACCAGAGAGGAACATAGTCCCCGAGAATCTCTTTGAAGTCAGCCAGCAATTGTGCCGCTGGTCTGGAAGTATTGTCTTTCCTGCCCTTGGGCGTTGCTGTAGGGCAGATGCACTCAGCTTTTAGTGAAACACTTGCCAGGATTAGGTCTATTAACAGGGGTGAAAGGCAACCATTGCCGGTTTAGTGGCGTCCGGTCTAAATGTGGACATTTTGGAATGTAAAACATATTGCTGTCTGGATTAAACCAGAGGTCTGCCTCTCTCATGTTGCTTGTCTATTTCAACACATTTTCTGCCTAATCAAGACCTGATTTCTTACTAAACGTCTCTTTTTCTCTATCTTTCTCTATCATTACTGGTGCTGTGTTTGTATTTCTGCTCCAGGCTTTGGGTAAATACCTCTGCTGCAGTAGTCCCCCCACGCCTTCTTCCCTCCATTACCTCCTCTAATGACGTTTACACATCTGCTTAGAAGAGCTTCCACTCATCTCTCTGTCACCCTGTGTCCATCTTTCTCTCCCTCCCTTTGTCCCTCCATGGACACACAGAGGCTGCGAGATTATTACATTCTCAGATATTTTTTGGGGGGATGCTGAATTGATATTTCAATGAACAATTACAATTCAGAAACACATAATGTTCATTCATCCTCACTAATAGACCAACAAAAATCTAAACTTTATTTACTACTTCAAAACATTCTGAAGAAAAAACAAAGATAGCTACACACACCTATGAAAGGAGACAGGTGTGTATGAGAGGGAGGTTCATGAAGAATACGTAAAATGTCAAATGATCATTTTTATGAAGGTAAATAAGGCCTAAGCTAGAAAAGTAACATGACTGTCTAAGGACAGAGTTCAAACGATTAGTGGATGAATTGATTAGGTGATTGACAGAAAATTAAATCTGTACGTGTATCTATTTATGTGTATTTATTTAAGCTTCTCTTCATCTTCATCTTCTAAACTAGACACGTTCATGTTGTGAAACTTTGCAGTTTAGTTGGTTTAAGCACAAAAAGGACTTATTGTGTTTTGTTATGGGCAATAGAGTCTCTCTTGCATTATTTCTCTGAACACCTGAACTTTTCAACTCCTCACCTCCACATGCCCTCCAAAAGTGGAATGGTGCTTTAAGTGATCTACACATATACACCTTTACATGAGCTAGTACACACACACACACACACACACACACACACACACACACACACACACACACACACACACACATCACTCAATAAAGTACCATACCCAGCGGTCATGTCACTCGAACTTCATTTTCCTGCTGATTGACATGGTCTGTAAAACTCATACACACACACGCACACACGCACACAGAGTGACCGTCTGTCACCTCTGTTGAATAGTATTACCTTTACCTCATTTTGTTCTGCCTGTCAATCATTTCTATTCTTCTTCTGCCGACAGCTGAATGGGCTCCTGTGGGACTCTAAGTGTGTGTGTGAATGAAAACCTGCTGCCTGGCGCCACTTTGGCCACCCTCCACTGTCCTACACCAAATTCTCTGTCTCTTAATGGGACAGTTCAGAAGATTGTGTGTGTGTGTGTGTGTGTGTGTGTGTGTGTGTGTGTGTGAAGTAAATACTTTTCAGTTCTTCCCCTCTTTTTCTCTTCTCAGCGTGTCGAGTTCGGTAACGCCTTAGGTCGTTGACAAAATCACTGAAGTAGAGTGACTCAGAGAGCGACAGTGAGGAAGAGAGGGTGAAGAAGAAAAGAATTTGACAAGAATATGACTAAGCCCCGCTAGTGACGCCTAGAGGCTACAGTGTTTATTACACACCAAAGTACACCACAGAACAATGTAGTGAGTTGATGTTGTGTTTTCCTTGTTGGAGAAAGAATTGTCTACCTGGACCTCAGTAGGTGGGATTAAGAATGGGAACGTCATCTTCCTACAGCACATAGCTAGCTACATTCATGAAACTAGAAACAAAAACAATGGTGACGAGCTTTGATGGAGCTGTATGAGTTGTACAAAGACAACAACTTTGTAATCAACGTTTATCTATCATCTTCAGTGGAGATATCCATGTCATGTTAGGGTCATTCAATTTATCTGAAGGTGCAGGATACAGAAAGTACCCACTCTTGTCTCCCGTCTTAAAACAACAATTATGCCCGGGACTAATTCTTACTGTAAGTAATGGGATAGCCAGTGATGTAAAAGTAAAAATCTAATGCATTTTCTGGAAATGTTTCACCCTAGTGGAACAGATTTTTCTTCATAATTGTTAAGATTTTCAAAGTGTCATTAAAAGAAGAACAATGTTAAGATTAATTGTGTGTTATGGGAATTTTGATCTGCTTCATTTCAGATTCCTTAGCTAACACCAGAGGTGCAAGAGGCAAAGAGTCATGTAGCCATTATAGACATGTTTTTAACTTAAAGAGCTTAGAAGCTCCTTATAACTCCGGAGCTTTCCTAAGAATCGTCACTTTAAGAAAAAAATAAATAAATTCTAAGTCATCCAGTGATAGTGCTTTTTAGATCAACGGACACATTGCATTTACTGTTTACATCCCCGGAGCATATTGGGAACTGTAATTCCAAACCAAGAGCATGATTATTCCCAAAGTAGAAAAAAGACAAAGCATAATAATAAGAGCAACAAAATCTGTGTTGCACCATCAATATTTTCTGACCTGAGTGAAGTGATCATTTTGTGCAGTTTTTTTCCCCTGAGAAGTCTCTTCTCTACCTCGCAAACACACTTTAGCTGTGGTCTCAGAGGTCACAGGCCTCATGTGATATACATTAGACCACTTTCAGCCATTGGATTCTTTGTTTTTATCCATTTTCACTCCTCATTATCTCCCTCTTATTATTCCTATTATCTGGCATTTTCAGAGTTTGCTCACCTTTCTTTGGTCTGATATGACACTGGAAGCTCGAGGACTTCTCCCTCAAGGATACACTGAAGATAAGAGCTTGTGTGAGTATGTCGGCGTGGCTTCATATGTATGTAAATGTGTGCATGTGTACATTTGCTCAGGTATCACACCGTTAAAAGATAGAGGTGCATACTGTATCTGCCCTTCCATGCATACATATGTGGCTGTGTGCCGTATGAGTTCACATATCAGAACTTTAAGAGATTGGACGTAGGACTGACTTGAGTACCTGAGTGTGTTTACTGAATACATGAGTGTATGTGTTCATATACTGTATGTCTGTGACTTGGCAGGAACTTCAAGTTCAATGTACTAACAATTACACACTCACGACCTGCCTTACCTTACCTATCTCTCTCTATAGATATACTTTCTGGTTGCTCTTTGAATGTTCTTCATGCTTGCTAAATTTCTCTTCGAGAGCCAAAACAAGACCAGGCAGTAGCTGAGAAAGGGAGAGAGAGAGAGTGTGAGAGATAAAGGTTGTGGAAAAAAGTACAAAGAGTGTCCTTTTGAGAGAGATGAGACAATAAAGAGTAGAGTAAAAACTGTAAGAGAGAAAGAGAAAATTAGACACACCAAAATACTGTCCTTTTTAAAAGAAATGAGACAAAGAATTAGGAGAGTAAGAATTGCAAGTATGAGAGTGTAAAAGCTTGCTGTGTTTGTGTGTGTGTGTGTGTGTGTGTGTGTGTGTGTGTGTGTGTGTGTGCGTGTGTGTGTTGAGGGTGGGGGAATTAGGCAAGGCTGTGATGTCCTTGTGTCAGTCACCCTATGGCAGCTCTTTAACCCTGTAATTTACCACATCACTCTTCTCACAGTGATGGGACCACTGCATCAGCTGACAACATTGCCTTTGGCATGTGTAGGTGAAAAAAGAGTGAAAAAAGGAGAGAGAGAGAGAGAGAGAGAGAGAGAGAGAGAGTGTACTTACCTGTGAGAAAGGATTATTGAGATGTCAAACAAAATGTCATGTCTGAGAACTTGCCTTCATTTCAGGCCGGTCTAGATGCAGTGATCTCCAGATCTGCATCAAGGCCCTAATAGACCCTGGGGCAATTTTGAACTTATTTGTTTATGACCTCACATCTGATGCAACAGAAACCACACCACTGTTAAGTACCCCAAAGTTATCTCAGTTAAACAGTAACCAGTCCCCAGCCACAGCCAATTATGGTTGAAATGTTGATACGTGGTACCTTTTTATGATTTACAAAGCAAATGGGTGGGAAGCACACATACATTCCCCTCAACAATCTGGACCAAAATCCGTAACTTATAGGAGAAAACACAAGCAGGTTTTATTGATTCAAACCTGTCCCTGTATACACACAGAGCATGTATGGAACAATAGCTCTGTCTTATGTAGATTGTGTTAGCTTAAATACTGTACATGTCTGTTGTGGTTGTTGAGAGCAAGAACAAGTAAAAGATAGGAACAGGACTACAATCCAGATATTCTAGAAAGGCTTCCATTGATTCTCTTTCCCTCAAAGAGAAGCAGTCTCAAATAAATATTTATTCAGAGTTCTGTCTCTGACTTTCTTTTTCTACATCTTGCACAACCACATCAAAGCACACCCATACAAAGACACTTTCTGTTGCTGCTGTTCCTCTATGCACACATATACGCACACACATACTCTCACACTCAGTAACCACCCAGAGGGGACAGTGAAAGAAGAGCAGAGAAAGAGATGCAGAGAGCAGACAAGGTCGTAGTTCCTGTGGACTGTCTTTGAAAGAAGAGTAGTATGTTTTCCCTCCCCTTCTTTGATGTTAAAGAAGCCTCTTTACTGGTGTAAAGACATTGTACAATAACCTACACCCCCCAAACCTTTACACAACCCTCTGTACACTGGCTGTACACCCCCATAATGCTCTGCGGGGAACAGGTAACCCACAGCAACCCCAGCCAGAAATCAGAATGAGTGTGGCAGCTGTCCAGGACCTGTGCAGCATGCTGCTTGTGTCTACATGCTTCTGTGTGAGTGTGTGCACTGTACTGTATGTCTCTTTGTGTGGAGTGTGTGCATGAATATGTTTGAGGATATTCATTGAACAAGTCTTGCAGCTTTTGACAAAATGTAAAAACATAACGTGATAGCCATTTGTTTAGAAAAAAACAGAAACTTCATACTTAGTCATAATCAATATTGAAACTAGACTTTCAGTTAACTCAGTCTGACTGCACGATAAAGTGCAAGAACTAGGATTGACTGCTTGTGTTTTCTCCTATAATATTGAGGGCAACGGACGTGTGCTTCCCACAGTTTGTCTAGATCACGTAGCTAATGAAGGAATGTAAACAAAGTTGGATTATAACTAAAGCACAATATCATGTAAGATAAATCTGTCTACTGTTGTGGGGGTGCGATAAGTGGGTGAAATCCAACGCCTAAGTACACATCAAGAACACCTTGTCCTTAAAAGCCCTCTCTCTCTGTCCTTTGTTAGTGTCTGTGTTTTCGTGGACACACACATCATTCTTGTCTAGCACACACTCACCCATTTGCTACTGTATTTTCTGTATCAATGTCAACCCTTGTTTCTTCTGTTCTGCTGTAAATTCCCTGAGACCCCTTTAGCTGCACTGAACAATGTCTCAAGAACCTTTTAGGTGAGCCAGACGGGCAATAACTAAGTGAAAGCTGGCTGAAATGAGGTTTTCCATCCAAAAGGGCTGACTTTTTCTAAGAAAAAGAAAAGAAAAAGATGCTGGTTAGAAGAGGATAAAAGAATCCGCTTACGTCAGTTGACTCGTTATGCCGTTGCTGCCATGCCGTGCTAGCCCCAGTGTTTCCATGGTACCCGGTGTTATCCAAGTGTATTTTGGTTGGGATTTCTAGTTTTGGGGTTTGAATGGCAACCTTTTGATTGTTTTATGTATCTCCACGTATAGAGAGAGTGATAAAGAGAGAGAGAGAAAGAGAGAGAGACTGTTTGCAGTTTAAGAAATTTCAATCATGCTAAGATTATCTTCTCTGTCAAACCCTCTTCAGACTGCATTTTGGGAAACAAAAAATATAGTCTTTGTTAAGGTAAGTACAAATGATGACACAATTCCCCAAAAACTAAACTTTTAAAACTATTAAACACATTGAACTTTACATAACTGACCTTGACCAGCTGGGTTTTGTAGTATTGACATACAAACTGTACTAAACAGATGTGTTAAAATGTATATTGGGGGTTGTGGTAACACTTGTAGTATTTGCATTATAAGTCATTGCAGTAATTCTATTTCAAGAATTACTGCCAGTTATTAAAGAATGTCAATACCAGTTGTGTTAAGGATTGCTAACAGTTGTAGAATTTGTTAGTAGTGAATATAATTGGTAATAGTAGTTGATGACAAAATACACCAACAACATACAATAACAAACCATCAATACTACAGGGGAAACATACAAGACCGAAAGACAGCAAAAGCTTAACCTTCCAGGAACAGAAGTAAACTGACTGAACAATAAAGACGCAGCGGTAGACAGTGCTTGTCAAAGACCCGTCCTGTGTTTATTAGCTGGTGTGGGGAATGCTGCTTGCTTTGTCTTAGCTGTCAGTGTCTGTCCATCACTGCTCACCTGTGATGTGTGAGTGAAGGTTCAAACATTGCAACCTGTGACCTTTTCTCAGTGTCAGTCTGAGTTCATGTGCATGTCTGTCTGTCTGACTTTCTGTTAAATTGTTTATTTAATTAGTTTTTTTGGTCAAACCTGTAGAGCATAACCACTACTGTAATTCCAACTTACTATTTCTACAGATATAAGGGGAACAGGACGGGGTGCTAGAAAAAACTTTGTTGCAGCACTCGTCAAGGAAAGTCCTAGACCAAAAACAAAATTGACTGAAATTCAACAATGTGTTAAAATATAGTAATAAGTACACAAAACTATAATAATGATAATAATAATTATTATTATACCCAAATTATATAATAATAATACATCTTATCTTTTTCTGTACCATTGATGAATGTTGATCAGGATTGTTTGCATTGCCAATGCTGTCATATGAGGATCACCGTACACAATTAACACTAAAAGGAACATTGACTTGTCATGATAAGTCATCTCTCCTATACTTTGAACAAAATACTGCTACAGAACATTGCAGATTTTTCCAGTTTAGGTACATGGTCAGGTAACTGCCTGTCATATAAGTCTGTGAGCACGAGTGCCTACATGCATACTTTTGTTTGACCCTTAGGCCTATTTGTGTCGATCTATTATGTTGTCTTGTCAAGATATGCATCTGTGGTCCTAGTTGGTTCTAGGTGGTTCTTTCTCCCTTCATTTGTTCTTTCTCTCACTCCCTACAGACTCGGGTTACACTACTCTTTCAGATGGCGTTTTGCCTGGCTGAGCTGCACTTGTGGTCCACCAAGAGCTCACTCCAAGTCAAAGGTAGCACTTATCACCATGTTCAATCTCCCTTCTCGCTCTGTCTGCAAGTCCCTCTCTATCTGTCTCTCTCTCCTTTTTTTGCCCTCTCACTCCATCTTGCTCTGGCTCTTTCTGTCATCAATCACTTTGTTTTCACACCTTCTCCCCAAATGTTTCTATATCCATTTTATTAATCTGACTCTCAGTCAACACCAGTTCTCACTCTGTCGTTTTCACTTTCTCTTTGCTGTCTTTTTTAAATTCTTTTAAATGCCATCGATGTATGTTTATTGCATTATACATGGCATTCTTTGTTTTGTTTTTACAACATTTAACTGTATTTTTACATAGTTTAAAGATTGACAGATGTTTTGTATTTTCACACTTCTTCAGCCCCAACTGATGCTGAATGGAGATCCTTCTGAAGCCAGAAAGCCTTTATACATTTGTTTTTTTAATCTTATGCAGTAGTATTCCTGGAGCCATTTTAAAGGATGGTAGACACTTTTCATATTTAATTGAACTTTCCCGGAAGCACCGCTATAAATTATGTCTTTTGTTTTCTTTTTATATGTACAGTGCACACTACTTAAGAGAAGAAAATATTTATGCGCACATTGATCAGTTATGTTAAGTCACTTGTACATCCCACCACCTACACCACCATAATTTATACACTGAGAAACGATAACTGGTGAGCAATGCTTCCTTGTCAGGCTGAGTGGGTGTGGCGTAAGTGTGACTTTTCTGGCAGTTTTTGTTATTTTTTTTCTTTTTCTTTTTCGTTATTTTCTGCTCGCCGCCTATCAGTCCATCTTCTTCTGTCAGACGTAAATGCTCTGTTTCTCCATTTTCTTGTTTTCTCCTCCCTTCCATTCTGTCTTGTCTTTCACAGTCTGCTGAGCTTCAGACGAAGATAGTGTCTCTCGGAGTCTGACTGTGTGTGTATGTGTGTGTGTGTGTGTGTGTGTTTGTGTGTGTGTGTGTGTGCATTTATGTGTACACACAAAGGTACAACAGGGTGTATATCCCATGTGTTGGTGACATATTATTTGTTTGTTTTTTCCTGCTGTGTGTGTCTTTTGCTATCTTGGAAAATTGTGGATGGATACATCTGAGCGAAGAGGCCTGGTTGCTGAGGTGTGACGCTCCCTATCACCACCTTCTTTACATTATATACATCAGCCTCAAAAACAAAAATATGGATTCAAATAAATGGCATTGACTGTGTAATGCTTTAAAAACAATATTTTCTGTGTGGTTTGTGTGTGCTCTACATGTGGTAATCACATTTGTACAGCTGCACACCACAGCAGACATCTCACAGCCTTCTATTGTTGGACACAGAGCAGCATAACAGTTCATGAGTTAGAAGACCTCAACAGAGATCATTGTGAAGAAAAAATATTTTATTTGTCCCTCAATCCACAAGAGACTAGTTAAGGATTTATTACAGACTGAACAGAATTTGGATTATAATAAGGATTAGATTTAACTTGCTAACTGTTTAGGAGGGCTGTTTTGAATATATTTAGGGGAATGATAAAAGTCCCCCCTCCTCTCAAAAATGTGTTTGCTCATTGTTACTTTACATGGATGTTTATTCAGAATGATGAATGTGCAGAGTTTGACACTAGAATGCTGCTTTCACATTCATCTGCTCACGGAGGAAATCTGAGTTTAAGACATGTACATACGAGTATGATTCCAACTACGTTGGATGCCAATCACCAAATCCACAAATATAGCTTCAACTTATACCACACAAATTGCACCATCACGCATTATTGTGGCCATGCTTTTAGCGACTTTCTATAAATACAACTATTAATTTGGCTGATACTCAGGGTTATAAAATCACTATCCATGTCAGAAATGGAAAAAGTTACATCAAGCCATTACTTAAAGTGGTGTTTGTGTTTGTGTGTCTGCCATCAGCTCTCCTGTTGTATTAGTGTGACCTGGACTCTGGAGCTGCAGCGGCAGCAAGAGTTGTGGAGCGATAAAGAAACGATGTGTTGTGCGAATCTGAGTCAGGCTGCTTATAGTTTTGGGCCTGCAGGAATAACACTGACAAATGCTGTGTGTGTGTGTGTGTGTGTGTGTGTGTGTGTGTG
>NC_048423.1:3827845-3840481 GCF_013103735.1 Etheostoma cragini | reverse complement strand
TCTCTCTCTCTCTCTCTCTCTCTCTCTCTCTCTCTCTCTCGCCCCACAGATACAGATATTGGCACCTATCAGTACTACGATAAAGGAGAGCCAGGTAAATGGTGTTTATATTGGAGGTCTGTTTGTGTTTAAGATAAGTTGCATTTGTCTTGTTTCTCAGAATGTATGTGATTTCCTTATATATGAAGAAGGGCTTTTTGCCGCCTCCCACGCTCCTATAAGCTGTAAGCACACACAGAGACAGATTATTGGTCAGGAGTATTTCAGTGTCTTACACCTGTTAGCCACAGATACACTTGTCCACACAGAGGTTATTAGTATGTAGGATTTGCACCCTAAAGCCTTATATACACATGCACATGACACACACACACACACACACACACACACACAGATTTTTAGGCCTCCTTGGTTCTATCTCTTACACTCCCTGTATTCCTGTTGACCTGGGGTCTTGCCACACAGCGATAGGGAAACTAAATTGTTGACTTTCTCCTAGATCACATAGCAAGAGGCCCCATGTAGTCCAGCCTCATATTGCCTCGGGCCTGGAGGCTTCCATTACCATCAGAAAGTGCTCAAATCGCTCCCCCACGGTCCTAGTAGTGTAGGGACGAGCTATCTCTTCCTTCCCATTTCATTTGTTATGTTGGTATTCATTTTTTAAAAAGTATGCATCTTGCAAGCATTTTGAAATTTACACCGAGTGGCCCAAGTAGGATTGCTACATCTTCATCAATGTGCCACACCTTAAAAATTTGACTTTGCTGAATATGTTTGTTTGAATGTCAACCACCAAAACATGCCCAAGGTGGCGCTCCACAATTACAACTAAAAATATTTACATTTTACAAATGGTAATGTATAGTATACACTACCAGTGTGCATTGTTTGCTATGAAGACTAGTATGGTTAAACTTAAACTAGAACTAACCTCTTGCAACCCCAGAGGATGAAATATTTTTGTAACAAACCCCTGTTTAACTTTACATTTATTTAACAAGCTCTCAAAACATTGGCATATTATCACTTTAATAGGTTAAAATGATACTATATGATGGTGATAAACTTGTTAGCAAACAGTTGCTCAAGATACCGAGGAACGTTATCATTTATTTGGAGTTATGTTGTGTCCACCTGATGAATGTCCAAACTCAGGGTAAGTGCAGAGCTTTTTTGATTAAGGCTAAGTTATTAAATTATCATTCATTTCTGTTGGAGATCACTTTAAACCCTATACTGCCTTTCTTTCTCTCTTCTTAAAAACATACAGTAAATTGCTTTATTTTCTTTTTAGTCTATTTCTTTCCATCTTCAAGTTTCTCCTTTGTTACTGCGCCCGTCTCTGATGCTTCCACCTCTTTTTGGGTGTATGGATTTCCTCCTCTTTGTCTCAGTTTTCTCTTTCACCATATATATTTTATATTTTTCTTATTTTGTGTACAGTATGTCTCTTCCTCTCTCCCTCTCATCATGGGGTTCTCTCCCTTCTCTCTCATCTGAAGCTGCCTTCTCTTTCATTCCAATCTTCAGTGGAGAGACAACGCTCTCGCTCCAAATCCTTTCATTTGGAGGATTACTAAAGTGTGGCTTGATATCAGAGTGGAGGGAGGAGAAGGAAGGAAGAGACAGAGCAGGGGAGAATCCCCATCCAAAAGTATCACAACATCTTCACACAGTGGTGCAATGATAGTTCAGGTCATGATTTGATTACATATAAAGTAGATTACATTAGATTCACATTTGTTTATTTGATATTTTAGATGGACACTTTGAACATCTTAATCAAAACCAACAAAAGTGTGTGTGTGTGTGTGTGTGTGTGTGTGTGTGTGTGTGTGTGTGTGTGTGTGTGTGTGTGTGTGTGTGTGTGTGTGTGTGTGCAGACAGAAATGTTATAATATACTGGCTCAATATTTTTGGCTCTTATTACGCAAAAATCCCTACAGTTTATTTAGCATTTAAAGCCCGAGAAACTTTCTCTATAACATTAAATATATTTTTTTTAAGTAACAAGAAAGTAAAAAAATCTTCAGGTATTCCTTATTAAGAGTTTAGTGCTCCAAAAATAGCTTATCTGCTTCATCAAAACAGTGTGAGTGTGATTGGATCAATCAATCATATTAAGAAGCTGGTTAAGAAAAAAAAATTCTTGGGCTTTTGAATTTTTTACTTTGTCTGTACATACTCAGATTCAGTTTATTAGAATAAAGGTTATGATTTATTGTTTTGTTGAAACAGTTTTAGAGAGGTGTAGATTCAGCTGTTTTGGAGGGTGCAGTTTATGGTGTATTCCAGTATACTGACAGGTGTCGCTATTATTTTGCCCACCTCCTTTATTTCAATAAGTGGAAGCTTAACAGCATAAACACCTCTCTATAACAGTTCAACAGCACTACAGTTGAATAAACCCATCTCTCAAAACAGTTCTGTGTATGTCAGTGAGACTACATTGATTGGTTGATGGATTGGTGTTGTCGCTCTGGACATCCACATCATTGAAATGGCTATGATGTTAAGTGTATTGCTCTCTCTGAACATTTGCTTGTGGTGTGTGTTTTATTTTTTGTGAAAGTTCCTCATCTCCCCACTAGAGGTAGACCCAGGCTCATTGGAGTAGCTCCGAGGGACCCCTGCAGCAAACCCCTCCACCCCCCCAGCCCCCACCATCCAGCTCCAGAGCAGGTGCCCATGTCTGGGCCTGTCTGGCCCCTCACCCCCTTATCTGATTAATACTACTAATCCAGGAGGTGTTCCTACCTGCCAGAGAGGCCGGCCACCAGACGGGCCACTTTCTTGCTCACAGTATCTGGGCCATAAGGCACAGTGATGGGTTACACTTTGCCAAAAAGGTCTCTTGGAGTTAAAGGGGGATGTTGGAGCTCCATCTTAGTTTTCTTTTCCTCATTATCTACATCACATAGACATAATCATTAATTGTGTACACCATGTTGTTTTTATATACTGAAAATTCCAAATGTAACCCTTCTATTGGCCTTTTTATAATTTCCCAGGCAATCCCCTGGAGCATCACTACTACAATGAGAAACTCCATTTCTATGAAAGTAAGTTTCCAACAGAGGAACTTAAAGAGTGATTGAAACATTTTTATTCTCCGTATCCATCCACTTTCATATCCACCATCTTACCAGTGGATGACCAACTTCCAGAAATCGCGGTCCGAGTCAGTCAACTGTCCTACTTCCTCTATTCTCTCCCTCCCTCTCTTCCCCTCACTCTCTCTGCTTTTCACCCAGTAGTGGAATACAAACACCCTTATCAGGAGACAAACACTCATCCCCCTGCCTTCCCCCTCCCTCCTCTCTCCCCTGACCCCCCCCACCCTCCACACCCTCATTTGCATGCATCTGTTTACCTCCTCTTCCCACTCATGTTTAATAGAGAATCGCACTCCTTAATGGTCCGTTTTAGTTAAGATGGAAAGGAGAGCGTAAAGTAAACACATAGTGTAGATTGCTCCATATTAAAACCACAGTTCTTCCTTTCCTTTTTTTCTCTCACTGAACTTGTATGTATGCGTGTGGGCAGAAGCAGATGCACAAATTTAATTAGTTGTTTTTTTCTTCTTTTTTTCGTCATACCCTTCCCTCCCTCTGTTTAACCACTAGAGACGGAGGGAAAAGGGAGTGCTGGGGAATTAAAATGAAGGGGCCTTCGTGTGGTACGTGTTGAGATGTGTGCTGTTAACTGTAAGGTTGCATAGGGGAGATAACTCAAGAGCGCCAAAAGTCCTCACGATTAAATATTTGCTTCTCCTCGAGGACCAGTTTGTGTGTTTATGAAGGGACATTTGATTTTCACTCCTTTTTAGTGCAGCTATATCAATCTGTAAGCAGCAGATTTCAGACTTTTGCTGCTTTGGGGATATGGTAGTCAAGAATATAAAGCTTGTAACAACATCAATGGAGTTTCTATATAGTGAATATTGGTTTTACATTGATTTGAAAACATGAAAGCAAATGAGTAACATAGCTATTGGTACTAAGAGTAACCAATGCTGGTGTCAGAGGGTCACAAACTCACCACTGATCACCACTACCATATACTTAATAGATTACGTATGTTAAGTTTCATTTCATTAAACATGCTAATATCAAATTTATTTAATTTTGTTTGATTCACATTGGTGATAAACGATTAATCACTTAATTTCTCCCTGTAGTCAAAATAGAGCTAAAGTTCATGAGTACGACCATTACCTTGTATGCATCCAGGAACAGATACAGCAGTGCATTGTGGGACGTCTGCTTCATATACCTGCATCGCTTTGTTTGACCTGGCCGTCTTGTCACCACCCTTTATTCCTTTTGTCATCCCTTTTCATGTAGATCTCAACCCAGATATAAAGTTCAACCCTTTTACCCTTACCGGTTTTTGGTGCCACATTCTTCTAAATTCCCATGAGGGCCTTTTGAAAAAAAATATATTTCTCCTATGTCTGTGTTTTAAAAGTTTAAGTCACATGAGCTAGTTTTTTTTTTTTCTCCTCTGTAGCTCGAGGCTATTCGTGGACCCCCAGGAACCGCCGACCAGAGAAACTACGTGATTCGCTGAAGGAGTTGGAGGTACCCTCCTCCTCAGTTAAACCCTCCACCATCTCCGCTCCATGCCTTCCCCCTGTCTTCTTCCTCCCTCTGGGGATTTTTTGAGTTTTCCCTTTCCGAAACGGCTGATTGATTAACAAATAGGGGCATTCTCTCTCTTTTCTCCCTCTTCCCTTCACTCTCCTTGTCGTTCACGTTTGTTCTCCTCTCTCCCTCTCTTCTCTCATCACCTCTCTTTTGGCCAAGCTCTGTCATCGAGGGGGATATTTGAGGGGATCAGGGGTCTGCAGGCTGGCCCCTCATCTCTTCTATTTCTCCCTCCTTCTCTTCCTCCTCCTTCCCTTCCTCTCCCCTCATTCACCCCCCCTCACCCGGTCCCCATCCCCTCTGTACTTGTGGCAGTACAGACCTAGCTTTGTTTGTTGGAACCTGTCCGTGGCTGTTACAGACATGCACACTCCCCACCAATCCACCTCCCTCCTCTCACCCGTAACCATTGTCTGAAACTAGAAACACCCCAGCTCACCTCCACAGCCCACCTCCTCCTCCTTTTCCGTCCCTCTCTCCTCCCATCCAATCACCCCAGCTGGGTTTGGAATGTGGCAGGAATGACTGACCTTACACACACACAAACACACAAACACACACACACACACACACACACACACACACACACACACACACACACACACACACACACACACACACACACTTTAACAAACAAACACACTCATATGCACACAAGCAGCCTTTACCTGCATTCTATTCCAACTCTCTCCCACCCCCCCGTGAGCAGGAACTGCTGAGGTGGCCACCTGTAGAGACAAGTGTCTGGTACTGTGTTCCACCAAGATATTTAATGCAAGTATGAGCATTGGCATTACAAAAAGAAAGAAACTTACCAAATTGTTATACACAACTTCTTTAGAGGCAAGCATACCCTACTTTATCTGTTTTTTTTAACATAAAATACATACATTGACCTGTCTAAACCCAGTCATGTGTTGCTATCTGTATCAGGTTTGTGTCACTTTGGTTACTTGGTGCATTGGTGGTTGGACCACAGTTACCTCTGTTTCTTCTGTATGCTCACTGTCTTTTTATCTGTTTATCTGTCATGCTAATTCAGGAACTGTTGCAGACCAACACCTGTGTTCACAGCAGATGGAGGAACAAACATTGCTGCCAGGTATACATCCTCCTCAGCCCAGCACCTACACACACACACACACACGCAGACACACTCACAGACCTCTTCCCCTTCAGAAAGTTGCACATCTGAGCAAACCTGCCATGGTCCCTCCAGATCAGGCCTCGGATATTTGAATTTTTGTAATCGTGTGTGTGTGTGTGTGTGTGTGTGTGTGTGTGTGTGTGTGTGTGTGTGTGTGTGTGTGTGTGTGTGTGTGTGTGTGTGTGTGTGTGTGTGTGTGTGTGTGTGTGTGTGTGTGTGTGTGTTATTTTGCAGGTGTTGCTGAGCAATGGAGTACTGGTGACCCTGACTCTAAATGGACCTCAGCTAGAACAAGTGTATGTAGACTGCACATTAGTGGGACGATTACCTGCCAACACTGTGGCTGATGGTTAGTTACACACACACACACACACACTCACACACGCACCGTCTGTCAACAGCATTATTTTTCACTTTCATTAACATTAGAAAGATAGGTCTCTCAGCGTGTTGTTTAAACTCTAAGCAATAAAATACAACACACTTTCTTTGTACCCACCATGTTGTTTCTACATTACAACTTAAAAGCTCATAAACACACCTAAGTCCGAAGAACGATATTCCAACTAGGGAAATAGAAGCAATCCGATAAACACATACTGTAGATGTACCTTGGCCTTGGCAGAGGTCTGCTCTCTCTGAGTGCTGTTGTGGTTACAATATAAATCAGTCAGGTTGGTCCAGGCTTCAGGAAGTTGGGGAGCTTGTTTTTTAGTCTTTGGTAAACAATATATACTATATGTGTTTACATAATTTCAACTGTGATTTTGGATGCTTTGCTAATGCTGATTAGAGCTGTTGCATAACCATCACGCCCGTTATGGCAGGAATGAATTGTGGGAAAATATTATTGCAATCTTTGCACTTACTAAATTAAATTATGGTTAGTGTGTGACTTAAATATTCCAGTGGTTCAACCAGGGTTTATGCAAATTTTAGGACACAAACATAATTGTTTCCACCACATGGATGGGCTACCAACTGTATCTCTGCCCACTGCTGCACGCACACAGAAAAATAAACGGACACATTTGCATTCAAATGTTCAGTATTTTTTTAAATCGCAAAACCATTAACTGCCCTTTTCTCACACTGACCGCACCGATTGTGCGTTTACACCTGCTCCCCACACACAAACACTACTCTCCTTGCTACTTTGTCACACAAACACTCTCTCACACGCGCCAACTCACACATAACAGGTGCCACAGGTGAGCGAGGCAACTCTGCCAGCTAATTGCGGACAAATCCTTTTGTGCTGTGTGTGTCCAGGGGCCTTCCCTTAAGAGCATCCATCAGTGTTTTTCCCTCCATTGCGTGTTCCTCCTGGGAGCACCACCCCCCTCAAACTGCTCTGCCTTGCTCTGCAGACCTGCAGGAGAGAATAAGGGACCGTGGACACCAGCCCAAATCTGCTAATTATTTCTTTCTTTCTGTATCAATTATTTGTTCATAACACCGCCCTCCCTGCTTCCGTTCGGGGTCTCCAGACACCTGATAAACCTCCCGTAGTGCACACACACACACACACACACACACAAACACACACACACAAACTCTCTCGCTCCTAAACACACATACAGACATACACACACTCGTTCTCACATGCATATGTGTAATTACAGACTCTTTTTTTTATTTTTTTATAGACCAACAAGCACTTACTGTATGTCCGCTCACATTTACAGGCACACAAAGACTTGAACACACATACACACGCCCACGTAGACAATGGCACATACTAAGACACACACACAGGTACACGTACACCCACTCACCTCCCGCTGCGCCCCATTCAAAGCCTCAGAGGCACTAATTATTAGAGTAATGGTTGTGAGAGGGTGGGTTCCGGGGATTCTGGGGGGGGGGGGGGTTGTTCTCACATCTGTCACTTGTTAAATTAGCCTTAGACAATTAGAGTAGAGAGCCAGACCAGATCACACTGTCAAACACATTCACAACGTACAATTACTGAAACAGTTTACAATAACAACAATTGACCTGTGTGTGTGTGTGTGTGTGTGTGTGTGTGTGTGTGTGTGTGTGTGTGTGTGTGTGTGTGTGTGTGTGTGTGTGTGTGTGTGTGTGTGTGTGTGTGTGTGTGTGTGTGTGTGTGTGTGTGTGTGTGTGTGTGTGGGAAAATAAAAAAATTAAATAAATTATCATTTCATAAATCCTCACATTCAAGTAGCTGAAACAATTATTAAAATAGTTCATGTTTAAATTTCTTTAAATCCACTAATTTTTTCAGCTCAAATCTTAAAATGTAAGTCACTGTATAATTCAAAAGAATTCATTTACATTTTCTGAAAAGGATTTGACAACTTTCTAAAGCAAAAAGGTTACAGTATCTGAATGCTGAAAGAAATTGTCTCTATGATTTGCATGGATTCAGCTGAATATGCGGCCTGCCGCGTATTTGTCTCCTGGAACGACAAGCAATGGCAGCCAGATCTGTTTTGGTTTCACAATGCGACAAAGCTGGCTTACCATCCTTTCTTAAACTTTGTATTCTCAATGCCGGTTACCTTCCTGTTTCTACCATGAGCTCTGATTGCATCATACAGAGCAGTAGATTACATATATTTTACACCATCAAAGTATTACCAGCTTCCTTTGGCTGATGGCTAGGCCAAGCTGTGCATATGCTTCACGATTAAGCATCCTTAAGTGATTTTTCATAGCTGGTTTCATTTACCCATGTTTAAATGTGCTTTGGTTAAGCCCATTGGCCTCTTATGTCAACATGCTGCTGAGGAGATGGCATTAAATGGATTTAGGGGACTGTGTGTGTGTGTGTGTGTGTGTGTGTGTGTGTGTGTGTGTGTGTGTGTGTGTGTGTGTGTGTGTGTGTGAATGTGTGTGAGAGAAAGAGACTGTTTGTGTGCTTAAACATTTGGTAAGTTTGTTTTATGCTTGTGGATGTATGTGTGTGTTGGTGTGTGTAACTGAGAATCCATAAAGAATGGTTGCAGGCTGTATGTAGCCTATATGTAACTATTTCGAGGGTAAGTATCAATGTGTACATGTGTGTGTGTGTGTGTGTGTGTGTGTGTGTCTTGGCGGTGTATCGGGGTGGGTCATGAAGGACTGGCCCTTAATGCCAAATCAGCCACCTGGTCCCAGATTGGGCCACAGCCTGGCTTCCTATCCCCTCCTTCATTTGGGAATGAATGGGTTTAAACCTAATCCCGTTTATAGACACCCATGGAGATCAATACTAAACTGCATTTAACTTGATTTGTCTGTAATCTATTACAAAGACGCTTACTATTGCATTAAACGTTGTTTCGGAAAGCCAAGCCATCGTTAATGGCTGTATTTTGTAATGGTTTAGGCCTTGAACCAGTTTTCATCACAAATGCTTTATAATCCAACATAAGGACAGACTCAATTGACCTGATTTAAGATGCTAGTTTTTCTGAATTATTAAGCATTCTTTCACTTCTCTTGCAAATATTTGCATATTAATTTAAAATGTTCACACAACAGGATGATTTGAAGTGTAATCATACCAACACCAACACGTTTATAAACAAATAAATACGCACATGCCATGGTCGGTTAGATTTCTAAATCTCAGGGAGCAGTCTTACTCGTTCAACTCAAAGCAGATATCTGAGAGACGTGTAACAACCCCCCCCCCCCTTCCATTTAATTGGTTTCATAAACAGATTAATTTGAAGGAGAGGGTGGCTTAATTGCTAATCAGCGTTTCCATGCAGCTCCTGAAGAGTTGAACAGGATCAAGTGTGTTCTTCCACAAAAAAGCCTTTAAAGCCTGCAGTACACTGACAGGGATAGAGAGAAGAGAACAGGGAAGGAAAGAGATACAAAGAACACAGGAGGCTGTGGAAAGGAGAAGCGAGGATGCTGGAAAGGAAAAGTAAGGGAGTGAAGAGGGGAAGAAGAGATGAGGAAGAAGAGGGGATGGGAGGCTGAGGGAGAGAGTGACATTTCTGTCCTCCCACTTAAATCTCAACTTTAATAATAAAATAGTACTGCAGTATAATACATTGAAAGCAGAGGAGAACATTCAGAAAACATTGTGTCAAAGTTTGATTGAGTGCAGAAATAACTTAGAAAATAGTTTTTTAATCTTGCAGGCATCAGAAGAGCATTATATAGATTTACAAACTCACACAAAATACATAGTCTACAGGACTTAATGCAGCCGAATGCAACACTAGTTGACTAACTGGAAAAACTTCTTTAGTTCATCAACGTGATTCCTCCCAGGGACTTTATCAGGGTGACTTACAGAGTGTGTCGAATTAAAACACAGCCTACAGAGTGGACACTCTGCAAGAAGGCTGAATCTTTATTAGTTATACAATGAAAGCTATAGACATACAGTAAATTTTGGACCTCCAACACAGAAACTTCAGAATCAATGTATACACCCAAATCCCAGTAAAAAACTACCTTCACAAAAATGAGGACAGCTTTAAAACGGCAAGAAAAAAAATGAAATGCAAATAAATAAAACCTCCAATGCTAAAATCTTTATTCATTCCCTTTGGACGTTTATACAATTCTGAGATTATATATCCAGAAAGTTTTCAAAGGAAGTTAATGTAACTCCCTCTAGGCCCCGAATTGGCCTTCTATCAGTAAATGTTTGCCCTGATATTTCTTCTTCTTCTGATGATGTGTTTAAGTCACATTTTGCCATGTATCATAATTCTTATTTTCAAGAATCCTAATTCAAGGCATTGTGTTTTACTAATAAAGACAGATGGAAACCAAACTGTGTAGTAATGTTTGTGTTGATATACTTTGTCGTAGTTTTGCTGTGTAAGGGGGAGACAAGAAAAATGTAAGTGTGTGTTTTGAATCCTGACATTCAGTGAAATTTGTGGTGGTGTCATTCCCAGCGGTGCTGAGCGATAGGCTGATCCTCCTATCCTTCCTGGAGCAGAGCCAAGTGGCTGCAGTCTACCTCAACCAAAAAAACCAGGACTCCCTAGAGACTGGCAGGAGAACAGACAAACTCTCACCGTCTGAAATCAAGGTACAGTGGAACGCATTGATAGAGTATCCATGAGTAATGTGTGTGTGCTTGTCCATGTGTGTATTTAGTTGTTTGTTTGTAAGAAAGTAACAGAGTCCAAATGAGAAAGTAGACAACACGAATTGACCTGTTGTCCCATATCACTGTCCAACTCCCTTCTTCACCCTACGATGGCCAATATTTCCGAAATGTTTTTCCTGTGTATATTGCACATGTACTCTGGCACTTTTTCTGACTGAGATTTGGTGAAACCTGAAAACAAAAAAAACACTGATAGATGGTAATATATGGTTATTTTCAATACAAATATATAAAATCCCAAATTTACTAAACCGTTGAACCCAGTCTGTTTGAATCAAGTGAGACTTGCCTGGTCTTTACTACATTATTAACCTTGTTCCCTGGTAGAATGTTACTAGTCAGTTTGGTAGTTAAACCAGTTAGCTACCTACAATCAGAATCTATCATAGGTACTATTTTCGTGTAGATTGATAAAAATACATTCTACCCATTTGGCTTAATACAATTTGTAAATGATAATTGTTTGTCCAATTGCTCTTTGTATCTTTGCGCACAAAGTCCGAGTAGTTCACCGCCATCACCTTGGTAACCTGGACCATTGGCTTAAATGTGAACTCTCTATGATTTCCAATTTTTTCTATTAATTAATATTATAATTAAGTCATAGAGGTGATGTATTGAGAGGTCTGATCTGGAGGTGTTTCTGCAGGTGTTAGTAACAAGTCTGATTATGTGCCGTCCCGTTCTTCCCTCCCCCGAAACAAAACTGCACTGTGTCTCCTTCCCTAGCTTGCTAACCCTGGCATTATCACATTACTGCCAGGCACTTTTGTTAAGGGGTGTGTGTGTGCCCGTGCATGTTGGTGTGTATAAAAGCAATCCTTATTACCGTGTGTCTGTCTCCAGAAGCAGAGTCCTGATAAGACACCCCCCCACCACCACCCCATATTCTACACCCCACACCTTTCTGTCAATGCATGTGCATGCAACCTGCAACATACACAACACACATGTGCACACGCACGCCCAACTACCCATCCCCCACAAAAAAACATACACATGTGCACACACATACACATTGCCCTGGTCCAGTGGGCTAAGCTGGAGAAGGAAGAGTGGGGGGCGTTGAGGGGGGCTAAACTAATCCGGCCCACAGAAAGTGGTTTTTGATTATTGCTGACCAGCAAACGCCAGCAGAAAAAAAAAAAAAAAAAAACTAGAAGAGGGAAGAGATGGGTAGGAATGGAGGGGGCGGGGGGTAGAGATAGTGTGTTATTAACCCAGTGATTTTCAGTTTTTTTTCCTTCTTCTTCTTTGCCATTTCTAATCTGTCACTGATCTCCCGTTCAGCTGTTTGGGGCAACTCTTTGTTCCCTTTATCATCAGATGTACTTCCATCATTTTAATTCATCTCTGTATTTTGTGTCCAAAGCAAATCCCCCCACCCCACCCCACACCCCTCCCCAAGGGGGCAAGAAAAGCAGACATGGACCACTGAACCTCAAGCTTGTCGATTTACTAATTTCTGCATGTTTCTATGCCTTTAAACCATTTTTGTAGTAGAGTATGTTGTTGCTCTCACTTCTTTTACAACCTGCCTTTCTGTCAGGTCCTAGTCAGTCTTCTAACAGTGTAACGGAGGTCATGGACATGTGTGTATGGTTCTGTACGTGTTAGCCATCGACTTTGGTAGTTGGTTCATTGTGTTAGTGAGTGTGACTGGAGATAAAGTGTGTGTGTGTGTGTGTGTGTGTGTGTGTGTGTGTGTGTGTGTGTGTGTGTGTGTGTGTGTGTGTGTGTGT
>NC_048423.1:3825628-3827745 GCF_013103735.1 Etheostoma cragini | reverse complement strand
TGTGTGTGTGTGTGTGTGTGTGTGTGTGTCAATGTCCAGGTGGTGTGTGTGGAGGTAAGTGGGCAGGCCCGTAAGCTCCGCAGACGTTTTAGTCTCAACCGTCTCCAGGATGTGGCGCTCTGCTGGTGGGACTTGGATGAGCACGGTGAGGTGCTTTGGCCCTGGACTCCTACAAACGTGCAAAGGAATAACTTGGTCCTGCTCAGCTGCTCACCTGCTGAAGGCCTCAAGGTACACACACACACACACACACACACACACACACACACGCGCGCACACACACACACACAGGGGAAAAGATTATTAACTCTTGTGTACCCATGAAATCATGGACCCACCCTTTACTTTATGTTTATCTGAACATACTGGAGGGATGGAGGGAGTTTCTCATCCTGTGTTTTGTTGACTTGAAGAATGGTTATACCTTTTTCCCGAAAAATGAACTAAAGTATTCAATCACAAGTGATCGTAAGATGGAGCATAAAATCACCAGGTGATTGGTGCTGTGTTAGCAGTGATGCAAATGGTGTACTGAGCTGTCATAGTGAAGACGAGGCTGAGGCTGGGGGAAAGCTCTCAATTTACCAGTCAATCCTCAATACGTTTAAAATGGTAAGAGCTCGGTCATCCAGAAGGAACTTTGGCTAGAACCATTGCTTCTCCACATTGAAAGTCATCTAACCAGGATGCCTTTATGAAGGCTTTTCAGGCCTTTCCAACTGGAAGGAGACCTTAGGGTGGATCCAGAGCATGCTGTTAGGCTACGTAACCCACCTGGCTCAAGAAAACCTTGAGATCTCCTGCTAGCTCAAGACATGGCTGCTTAGCCTGCTGCCACCATGGATTTATAAACAAACCTGGATAGAGCATTCAAGGTGGAGCCCTGTTCATTCCTAGGAGAGTTGCTCAGTGGTGCATGAAGCCAAAAAAGTTCTGGCTGTCACAGCAACACAGACCTGGATAAGTCACAGAAACCTGATAGATGGATGAATTGAGAATTAATTAGGGATCACGAGGTTGCCTGTGTTGTGACCCTTCACCCATCACTTTCCAAACAGGAAGCAGAGCCATTTCTTCTAATTTTGTTCATAATTCTGGCTAATTTGGGAATTTCTTGCACTTACCCAACAAAAGAAGGCAAATGAAGTGATGCACACTGTAATAGTACTTGTTTTTTTAGCTTAAGAACACCATTCACCTGCTTGTTGCACTTTCTGCCATCTTTAGCAGTTGATAATATGAAGGCCACGAGGGGTGGAACATCATGAAGGAGAACGCCTACACATTCACAGGCTCGCTCACACGCGTCTTAGACACACATTCTCATGGCCTCTGGCAAAACCCTATCCGTGACCCGATTCTATGTCAACGTAGGATTGTCCTTGTGCCAAAAGCAGATTACCTGAATTGGGCTTCACTTTACTCCTCATACCATGTACCTCGGGTAAGCATATGCAAAATATTTCACCACACCAGAGAGAGAAGGGAAAGTCTGCGAGAGGGAGGAAAGATGAGCGTTACCAATTGCATGCTAGGAAAACAAATTCAAGCAGGAAAGAATGAGGGAGGAAGGGGAGCTAGCAGTGCCACATGAATATTGAAATAAGCAAAGCAGATGTTGTTCACTGTTTTTATCGCTTCTTGTTTTTGGAACGCTCTTCACATTTATCACACTCCTTCACCTAGTTTATTCTCTCTGTCTCCTTCAGCCCCACTATCCTCCTCTCGTTCTCCTCCTCCTTCCTTCCTCCACACTTCAAGAACATTAAAGTCTCTTCGTGGGGCTGCGGCATCGTGCTCTAATGAAAGCGTTTGTTGTCATTTTTCAGATGCACAGTGTGAAATTAAGCGAGCAGTTTATGTAAGAGCCGTGGCGGGAATCAAACGCCGGGCACACATCGGGAGACGCCAGCTACTTCAATCACTTCAAGCTCATATATATGTTCCTTTTGTTCAGTTCGCTATCTGCCGCACTAAGCCAATTTTCTAGCCAGTCTCTCAGCATTTAAAAAAAGTCTGATTTCTTTTTCTATGTGGTCTTAATTTGAATGCCCCCCCCATACACACACACGCACACACACACACACACACACACACACACACACACACACACACAC
>NC_048423.1:3822848-3825504 GCF_013103735.1 Etheostoma cragini | reverse complement strand
CACACACACACACACACACACACACACACACACCGTTTCTTGGAATTTAATAATCTTAATGAAAAGAAACCAAAAAAATGAATGTTTTCTTGTTTTTTTGCTTTTTAGTCATATTTGATCGTCTTTGTGGTTGTATATGTGTGTCTGTTTGCCAACATACTTATTTTTTTAAACATGTGACTATCCTGTTATCTGTCACCAAACAGTTTCCCTGCAGTTGTTTGATCAGCATTTGTGTGATTTCTGTTGTCTTTTAATTATTAGTTACTTTGGCAATTTGCTTTTGCATCTTGCAAAACAAGAAAACGTAAACAGATTGTCGATTAAAGACAGCCATAACTGAAGTCATTTCTACTGTAAAGAAGGGATATATAACTCCACAATTACTACAATTAAGAATGTATTAGAAGCTAAATTAAAAGTGTAAAAAAGCGACATTTGCCTCTAAAACAAAAAGCTGCAGGTTAAATGTGCAGAAATGAAGCATGTACAGTAGAAAGCAAGTTTTAAGCAATGCACTGCAATCATAAGGTGGACCATGAAAGGGTCGGCGTGGAATCCAAAGTGCAGAATCAGCCCCAAGCTTCACTGCTTTGTAAAAATCCAACTGCTTCTACAGTTTAGGATCTAGTGAATAATGTTCCCTCTGTGCAACGATTATGTTATGGCGCCAATTATGACAGTTATGGGGTGAGGAATATTTTGGTTAGTAATCCCACTGTGCCTGTGCATTTTCTCACATCAGTACCTCGACACTAACCCTTATTCACACACCTAAAACTTCCCAGTCCCATCCCCCGTCTTCCCCCAACACCCCTCATCCGTCAACTCTCCTCCGAATCCCTCCGTCTCTCTCTACCCGTCTCTCCCTGTGTTTCTCTGCTCTGTGAGCTGGAAAATTGGCTTCAAAAGGCCACTGCTGTGAACAAGGGCCAGCCACACAGTTGGGCCCCTCCGCTTTATCTTTCACGCCACGAAGGGGAAAAAAAGGTGCCCGGCGAGAGAGAGACAAGAAGAATGGAGAAGAATAGTTTTGACCAGTCACTGAAACCAATAACCAGGAGAAAGCTACTTACTAGAGGCCTCTCTCTCTCTCTTTCTCTCTGTCTCTGTCTCCCTCTCTTTGCTCTCTTTGCATCTTTCTTTCCATGTCTCCACCCTCTTTCTCTTTCTTTACCTACTTGCATTCTACCTCTTTCTCATCATCCTTTGTGCATATTTCTGTCTCTCTGCATCCCTCGCTTTCTGTCTCTTTTGCACATCCTTTCACTCACTTGCTCACTACCTCTCTTTACCTTATTTATCATTTTCTATTTTATGTTCTAAGAACCAGGGAATACAGTAAGTTAATGTGCCAAAATATACTCTGGAGAGTTCCCAGGCAGACAAATCTGTGCTTTTATGAATATATTTGAATGACACGTGCATACTGAATTACAGAAGTCCTATTCCACACTTATTTTAAAGACTTGCTGTTGTTTTGACTTCAAAAGTGTATTTTGTATTGGACTTGATTCATGTATCAGTTTGTAAAACAGGGGTGTATATTGTTGCTTTAAAAATAATGAAAGATCTCATACTCCTCCCTGCCATCTGCCTTTTGTGTGAACATTTATATTTAACATCGGGTTCAGAGTTTGTACATTAATCAGCTACAGATACAACATATGTCATCATTTGTCAGATTTTCATTTCTTATCATGCTTACGGTAGCATGAGTGTTTGCAGTTTAAGAGTTTTAAGAGTTTTGAAAACCCCCAACCCTGAAAGTCTCGAGTGCCATGCTCTAATCTCCTGATCAGGGACTTTTGCTTGCCTTTGCTCAGTCCACACGGAATGTAAAAAGAGACGCAGAGTCAAAATGCTGCTGTGTTGTAATAAATTTAACTGTAGAAGAGTGTGAGATGCAGTTTTTGCTTTGCATTCAGGTCCTATTAAGCTCAGGGCACAAATCATCTACCTTGAGTTTAAGTCTTGAATATTGGGTACACCTGGACTCATGAACTCTACAGTTAGTGCTCGTCGGAGAACTGCCTTTATAAAATAATGATTAGAAGATTAAGGAGTTTTTTATAGATTTATAAAATGTCAGTCTATCTATAAAAAGTAGCTGTATGATAAACGGTATCTTAAAAAATTCAAGTAACATTTGAGAAAATGATAAATCAATGCATTTACGTTTGAGGCCCATTACTTTCTGTACAGCTTTTCCCGCAAGAAAATGCCTTTTTTATCAATTTTAGTGTTAGTGTGAAAATATATCATTGGAGTACATACTCATTTGAGGTCATAACCGTGAATTGAACTACAGTTTTGGACATGGGTCTGAGAAATCACACATTGGTTAAATTTGTGTTTATTTCATCATCATATATATTTTTTAGTTTATGCATTATCTGTCAAAATATAAACACAAGTTGGTCTCGAACTCTGTGAAATAATGGTTGTTGCAGGTTGATCGAGGCCTTGCAGTATTTGCTCTTTGCCTCTGAGCTGTAGCTGACATTGTCCCTCTTCTCGTCACCTATCAGGGGGAGGCAGAGCTGAATCAGCTGCTCCTCATCCCCAATGGTGCCACGGTGGCATGCTGGCACAGCGGGCACTAGCAAGCCGGGCACGGGATGAAAACCTGAGAGGATGAGCTGTGGTTTGGGGG
>NC_048423.1:3814120-3822710 GCF_013103735.1 Etheostoma cragini | reverse complement strand
ACACACACACACACACACACACACACACACACACACACACACACACACACACACATAAACACAGTACCCACCTCCTGGGGAGCAGCAGGAGCAAGCTCTGGGGGATTATGGAGAGGAGAAAAAGCTTTCAGGAGGACAGTCATCTGCTTCTCTCCTGCTGTAGACTACGGGCAGGCAATAAACTCCCTTCCTCCCCCTAAGTCCCTTTTTTGGCAATGCCTGCCAAAAAAAAAAAATGGGCCGGGCAGCTTTGCAAAGGAAAGGCAGGCAGGCAGCCGATCCTTCTTTCTGTCTACACGGCAAAAGGCTCATTTAGCCAAAGATGCCACGGTCAATGCAGGGCCCTGATAGAGGCTTTGGTTAGGTGAAATCCCTCCTACAAAGCTCTGTTAGGGACTGTTGAACTGTTGGGCTGCTGCTAGTACAGGCTGATGTCTCCTGTCATCCACTTACTGTTCCTGGTTCCTTGTGGGTGTTTCATCGTCAGTACCAACCGTGACACTGCCTTTCTCCATCAGGTTTACTGCTTACCTGCTTAGCGGGGGCCATTGTGCCCATTCCCACCTAATGGTTGTGATCCAGTAGCCGGTATTTGACCATTGGTCTAATAATTCCAAGCTTTCTTTATGTATCATCCTGTTTATGTGGAAAAAGGCTTGTTTCTTGTCAGTCACTATGTCTAGTGTTGAGCTCTTGGCACCTCATGCAGGTAAACAGAGGAGGTTGTTTATCGCTGAGTGCCAAGCCGTGGCATGCTAGGGCAAAAGATGTTGTTGACCTTGAGTTAAAATAGAGCTCTTATCATTGACTGTGTTGATTGACAGCCTGGTGTTTATGAGCAAAGTGGAAGGCTCTATTTCTAGGGGGGGGGGGGGGGGGGGGGGGGCTGCTGCAATGGTATGACTCCTTTCTCCATCTCACACATGTTCTCTCTCTTCTTCCTTATCCTTCATTTTATTCAAAAACAGGTTTGTTTATTAGAAGTACTGGCACAAGTCAGCATCTTCCAATTTTGAAATAGAAGAACGTGTTAAAACAACAACAAAATTAGGACATGAACTTCCTTCTTTGTTGCTTATACAATGTTTATTGACACTTCTCTAAGTGACCCGAAATCCTCCCTCTAACCACTCCAGTATTACTATATTATACTGATAGACTCTCCTCTCCCTCCTCACACCTGCTCCATTTTGTTATCTTCAATACTATAATGTTCACTTGCACTGCTGACTGTTTATTTAGAGTACCAATTGTTTACATATACATCTGCAATACCGCACTTTAACTGTAATATGCAATTACTTTCCACTGCACTTTAATTCGGATAGCTTCTGCCCAAGCTTTATTTGTACCAACTTAAACTGCTCATTTTAGCCTAACTTAATATATATATATGAAAAAAATCTGTTTATAGTAATAGCCATTTGTATATACATTCATAGTACATATTTACCTTTAAACTCTGTTATAGTAACAACCATCTGTATATTATGTTAATTGTACATATCCGGAAAATTCAGTTTATAATAGTATTCATTTCTATATTTATTCAGTACTTATCCATGTCCTGCCCTTATGGAACCATTATATATCCTGCACTTACTGCTATTGCACTTCTGGTTAGACCTAAACTGTATTTCGTTGGCTTGTACCTGTACCTGTGTAATGACAATAAAGTTGAATCTAATCTAATCAGATGGAAAATTTGCTCACTCTTGGACCACAGACAAATAAAAACTGAACATTTATAACAAATCCAATTCTATTCAAGTCAGACATCATTTCAGATTGGTAGTTGGTAGTTTTTTCCCACTGTGTATAGTACCTTAATGTTTCTCAACGCAGATGCATGGTGTATCATTTAACAATGCTATAGGTCTATGTTACTGAAAACCACAGATGTCACCCTCATCGTGGCATTAGAGGAAAAGTCAGGGAATCAACGATTCATCCTCTGGGGACCATGGATGGCATGGCCAAAAAAGGCCTCATAGTTGCTAATCCAAAGAAGATGAAGAATCCAAAAAGTTTTATGTTAACAAGTTTTACAGCTCTTTCTCTTCAGCCTGCAATTAGTGGCACAGTCAGTTGTCAATGTTTAGCTCAGAAAGGGGATGTTTTTAAAACCTAATAACTAAATGAGTGAATGCCTCAGAGTTTAAATGCATTGCCTGAAACACCTTTGGTGTGAATTTGTCATGAAAAACAGTTCTTGTCCTCCGAGAAAATGAAAGAGTTTGTAAAGGGTATCTTACTGTTCATTGTTGGATCAGATCAGATATACTGTATAGGGAGGATTTTCAAGTGTGCATTTAAAGCTGATTTTGAAGATTCTTAAATTGTTCTCTCTTCCTCTCTACTTTTGCTCCTTCTGAAAGGTCCTCGGCTCTCTCCAGACAGAAGGCAATCCTCTGGACTGCTGCTTCAGCATGCTCCAGCCCTACCAGCTGCTAACAGTAGAGCTACCTGCAGGACCCCAAGGATTCAGAGAGGGGTCCTGGGTCGACACCTGTGTGTATGAATGCACACGAGGACGCATGCACCGCCTGTCTGTCACCCGCATCCCGCTACCCTCCCATCCTGTCTCCTGCTCACGTCATCCTTCGGAGACCACACTGCTTCTGGGCTTAAGTGACTCCTCTTTGCTTCTGTATGACCAGCGACGGGGGGTCTCTCTACTTGCCTCCTGCTCTGTGCTACCCACCCTCCTCGCATGGCACCCTGCTGGGGCTGTGGTCATGGTTGGGGGAGAGCAGGGGGAGCTGATGTGCTTTGATGTAGGCTTGGCATCTGTAAGCATGGCACTGGTAGCAGAGGAGGTAGCTTCAGCTGCCACGCTAAGACTAGCTCAGCACCTGCGCTACTGTGGAGGACTAGAGGGGCTACAGTGGGCAACAGGTCTGGAAGGAGATGTACTGATGTTGGCCTTTCACGGGGGACCACTAGCAGTATTGAGATTCAGACTAGGTGGGTGAAATACAATACAAAGTCTCTCAGAATCTGTCTGTCTATCTCAGAATGTTGAGCAAACAATTGCAGTACTTCAAACTAAATTTCTATTTCACACATAAGTCTCTAGACCACTATAAGCTGATAAAGAGATTTGTGTGTCAAACTTTCAAAGCGATTGATGATGCTGTCTTAAGAGTGATGCAGCAATGTCTTGTTCTTAAATGCTGCCTAGAGTAACTACCCTAAAATGTATTTACATTTACTTTACATGCAATGATTTCTAAATAGGAAATAATGTACAAACCTTCCACACCATCATTATTATCTGTTGTTGATGAAGGTGCCCTCCTCCCTTCAGAGGCTCTTTCTCTGTTCTGGATCTGACACTGTATCTGAACCCCGCTGTGTAAATATGGCTGCTGAATGGCGTCGTCCTCTTCACTGCTGAGGGAAGTTAATTTGTTGACGGGCGGGAAGGTTAGCAGAAGTCACGCTCTCAGAGGTCATTCAATAATCGCCCCAGGGCAAGAGCCCCCAGGTGCATTCTGGGATGCATTTTTCCGATAAATCGTTTACAGTGGCTGCGCATTCCCTCGAGGCCCCTAGATAAAGTTTGCCAATCAAATTTTTCTGAAGCAGCCACCTTACCCTCCAACACACGCATACACAAACACTCATACGTACACACGTACACACGTTCAGCGTCTTTAATTGTGACTTTGGAAAGAAGATGTGACAGTGGCACGCAGCTCTCTGCCGAAGTTTGAAAGCAAGAGTGTGGGGGTGGAAGGAGGAAGGTGTGTGTGTGTGTGTGTGTGTGTGTGTGTGTGTGTGTGTGTGTGTGTGTGTGTGTGTGTGTGTGTGTGTGTGTGTGTGTGTGTGTGTGTGTGTGTGTGTGTGTGTGTGTGTGTGTGTCCAACTGCGATTGCCTGTGTGCAGGGAAAGGGGAGGGTGTCTTCCAACAATAGCTTCCCCTCGTCTGATCGTCTGCCAAGGTTTTGATGAAGAAAGTCACTGCACGTCTTCCCTCCATGATAATTCTTCCCCAACACACACGTGTGTATTCTTCTATTTCTGTGCTTCTATGTAACACACACACTCCAACTCATTTGTTTGTTTGCTTGCACTCCTTCTCTGTATTGACTTGTTTCGTAAGGCCCGCTACATGACAGAAGAAGTGAATCGGGAGACGGCAAGGAAGAAAGACTTGGCCAAGCTCCAAGTTCTCTTTTTTCCATAGGAGGCAGCCCTCCCTGGATCCCCCCACCCCCACCCCCACCCTCATGCCTGTACCGAGTTATCTCATCTGGGCACACGTTGGCCGCAGCTGGGCCTGCACCAGTACAGGCTTTGGAAGGGCAGACCAGGGAATGTGCTGCACGACATGCAAGTTGTGGTTTTTGTATGGAAGGGAAATATTGTTGATGTTTAATGAAGAATTACATAACTGGGTATACAAATAGTGAAAAAAGGAGAGTGAGAGCCCAAGCTGATATATCTTTAATTGATGTTTATTTTGGTTACTAAAGCAGAATTTTTTTTACTTATGTTACAAGGTAACACCTGTTGCTTGGTAATTTGATTAGTTAAGAACTTTTATTAAGTCAAGTCAAAGGCAACTGCTTGAGTTTAAGACAACTAGCATTTAATCTCTGGTGTGGCAGTTTATAGCGAGCATTTGAATTACCAACCAGTCTCATCAAACAGTTTTTAGAGATTTTCATTTCTGAAAAGGATATGATTGCACAACATTAAAACAAACTGTGATTAACTGAATAAATGTCCACAATATTACAGTTTTAATGACTGCTCTGCTGTTATTATTATGCTTTGAGTCAAGCTCTTTGTAAGTAGTTTTGTCTCTACGGTCATGTTGGCAGAGCAGAGTATGAGTACTGCTGTTTGTTCGTGCTGCGGCTGGTCTTGTTGTTGTGTATCTACTGTGACGCTAAACTGAGTCAAATAAGTTAGTGTGGACAGGTGTGGAAGAGAAGTGACTTGTCTTTGCCACCACAATGATCCATTGTCTCTGCTTAGAGTTAGCTTAGAGTGGACGTTAACGCCCAACACAAGGACCTCTATACACACACACACACACACGTATCCATGTATACACAGACATACTGCACTACGCTGAGCTGATGTATTAGCCACATTAGCCCAGTCTTAAGGGGATTTGGGGGCTTGCTAATTGCCAGCTTGTCATTTTAATTGCGCAAACACCACACCTCCCACACACACACACTACACACACACACACACACACACACACACAAAACCATGCACGCAAACAACTTTTTCAATTAATTGGACAAGAGTCAGTGGTGACTTTGTCTGCCTACAGCCTGGCCCATTGACAGTACTGCTGTCAGTGATCACCTTCACTCAGAATCGTGCCACCAGCTATGTCCAAATATTGTTTAGTGAATATTTAAGATAGATTATTACATGTAGCTTGTAATTTTATATGGCACTTTCAACATTTTAAGTTTGAATTTACAGAAAAGTACTACAGTAGTCATTTGTGGCAACAAGCATTTGAGTTTGGTGGTTTGGCTTTGCTACTCCATGGCACATCCAAGTTGCACCATTGTTATCAAGTCACAATGGACAATAATCACCCCTTGCATTCAACACCTTTACTAAACGTAAGGGTGCTCCATAAAGTCACAAACGCACATACACCTTTGGCCTTTTACACACAGAATGAGACACCTCTACTGCCAGGAAAGGGTACAAAACCTTGTCCTTCCATTATTCAGCATCCTATTGTGCGCTCTCTCTCTCTTTCTCTCTCTCTCGCTCTCTCTCTCACACACACACAAACGCATAATCAATCACCTCTGGTCAAAAGGCATAATGAGTTGTGTCATTTCTCTCATACATACTGTATGCTCAATGTTTTTTCAGATGCAATTAAATAGATGGTGATGAGGAGATAAACACACACACCAGGGATTAAAGAGATTTATTGATTGACAAGTCAATGTCAGTTTCTAGTGCTGCTTCAGAGTTTAGACCGATCCATTGGACACTTACTAAGCTTAACTAAGTGCTTCAGGAATATTTTGCATGATCACACACAGCAAGGACTATTGTGCCCTTCTGTGTTCAAGCCTTTGGAAAATCTGCTATATTTTTTTCCAGAAATTTCTACAAATTTCAAAATTATTTTTTCAGCAGCGTTTCTGCACATTTAAACACACATATTAGTAAATAGGAATATAAATAATATCAGTGCTCTGTAGTCACTAAATATAAAAAATGATTCAACATTATACAATTAAATTAAATATGATCAAATTAACTCTCTGAGACCAAGACTATTGTGTACACAATGAAAAATGGAATCTCTTAATAATATTTTAATCATTTAAAAACAAAAACAGATAGCGACATACCGATTTTCCAGTTGAAAGCTGACACTCCGGTGGTCACAGTGGTGTATTTGGTGTCTTTTTAACCTTTACAGGAGATTTTCTATCCAGTCTAAAACTTGTGCCTATTCGGGGTTGTTCATTCAAGATTTATCCACTTGATGTCCATAATTTATCACGTTTTTGTTCATTTTTGCCGCTCCATGCCACCGTCTTGTGTAAATCTCCCGTGAAGCTTTGCGGAGTGTGTTGATGTTTTTTTAACCAATCGGAAGACAGGTCCGTCACACATTATGCCTTAAATGGGCAAGACTAAAGATAGTATATAGTGGGAAGATAGTATATAGTGGGAAAGATAGATCACTCCATGTCAGAATAGTCTAATGTGATCAAAGATTGTCTATTACCGTTCTACAAAGGAAAATTCATCACTGTTTTGAGATTTCGGCATACATTTGGGCCTTTTTTGAAGAAATGTAAATGGCTTGTCCTTTATATAAGTTATTTTGTTCATTATGTTTTGTACTTGTGTAGCATTGCTGTGGGTGTGATATCCATAACTTGGACATTATTATTTGGATTATTGACATTAGTGAATGTTGTGAGAGAAAAAGCGTCAGGACTTTTTTGTCATATTTTGTCAACTGAATAAGTTAGGAGGGAGTCTAACTGTGAAGAAATAAACCTGTTTTATTTATTTATTTATTTATTTGTCTTTATGGTCCCACAACCTTTTTTACATTCAAGCGAACTCACTGCAGCACACATATTTTACTAAGCCAGTTTGACCTGAAAATAAGGATGTTTATAGATTAACTGTAGACCACAGGGTTGATGTTTTACAAGCTTTTTTAAAAAGTAAAACCAGACGGACAATGAGTTGTAAAAATGACCTTTGATTTCTTTTGATGGCCAGATGGTTTGACATGTGGATGGATTGACTTATTTGTATACACATACCTGAACATCAGGTGATAGGACCAGAGAGGAGGGCATGTATACTTGTTACATCATATTAGCAAAGCATAGCTTTCTAATTGTCACAGAGATGGATGAAATCCTGGTACATTTTGATCTTTTTGATCCCTTCTTTGCTCTTGATTTATTTCATGCAATAATAAACCCAAACCCAACTGCCTCCATGTGACAGGAGCTCTGACTGGAGGCCAGATGGGTCCTGGGGAGCTGCTGCAGCAGCGGCTGCGATGTGGCCAGGTCAGAGAGGCGCTCGGCATCCTGGAGGCCATGGACTGGAGCATCATGGGCTATGAGTGCTACCGAGGCCTGTGCTCAGTCACCAATCACCTGCTGAGGCTGGAGCTGAACGCAGAGAGAGAGGGTGGGTCTCATGCTCTGATAGAACTTTATCTCCTATCTATTTTGAAAAAGTTACTACATTTTTGAGATTTCTGTCTTTCACTGCCTGACACACGTCTACTAAAACCCTGCATGCGTGTTATTGGTATTTATTTAACTATTTTTTTGTTCTGTAGCCCAACTAGAAGCAGCTCTGGGTGTGTTTTATGCCCCACCTGCTCCTCTCTCTGATGTGATGATACTGGAGTACAGGGACCCAATCAGCAAGTGTGCCCGCCGCTTTTTTCACCACCTTCTCAGGTAATGCCATCTACCCTGTGCTGTTGCTGTGGCCCTAATTTGATGTTCTGAAGGAGACATTTCTTTTGCATCTTCAGGACAGCTCAAAGGGTATTGTCTATATTAGAGCTAAATATATTATATTTAAATACATACATAAACAATCTGTTCCTCCATCAGATTACAGATCAGTAAGTCTCAGATCAATGATGACTGCCTCTTGTCATGAAAACTCTACATACTCAAATGAATAGACTATTTTAAGGTATTACCAGAACATTTTAATTGGGTGCAGAATCAGAATAACAAATACCGTCCAAAAAAGGCCTTTGTGGAGATGACATCCATCGCAGATACAATTTACCACTGGGTGTTTGACGCTCACTATTGCTATTTAAAAAATTTTTAAAAAGGAAATAGCTTTTCAAATTTCATCCGGCACACTGATGCAGCTTTGAGTCATTCATAAGGCAAAGCACCTTGCATGCACCTGTTTAGACTGTTGTTTCATTTTCCCTTCTGCCATGAGAGCCTTTTGAAATGGGTGTTTGACTGAAATAGACCCTGTTGTTCCCACACACTGCTGCTTACTGCTCTCCATCCTGCAATTACCTCCCGTTTCCATCTCTCTTTCTTTCTTCTTCCCCTGTAGCAGAGCTGGAGCG
>NC_048423.1:3806620-3811620 GCF_013103735.1 Etheostoma cragini | reverse complement strand
TTCCCAACTCATGCATCACTGTCTAGGCGTTCTTCACACTGTATGACTAAAACTACAAATTATACAATTATAGATCCAATTCACTCGTCCATTTTTAGTAAATGTATACTATGTATCCATATAGTGCTATATATCCCCCTCCGTGGCTCTAGTACTACACCTGACAGTCAGCAGAAGGTTTTAATTTATTTTCTGTTTTAAATCAAACAACATGTAAATGGTAATATTGAACACGGGACATCTTTCCAAGCTCTTCTCACATGCAAAAATATATATTCCTATTTATACATTTTATACAAACAAATTTAAGAGACATTATAAGAAAGTATTTGTCTATTTGTATCTGACTCGCCAAACACAATAGATAATTGCAAATACTTTTCATCCTAGATCTGCAACAAAGTTAATTCTCACTCACAACGAGCACTTTCTCGCCTCAGCGACCAAGAGAGCAGCAACTCATCACCTGAAAAGAGCGACAAAGTGAAAGAAAAATAGGACGTTGACATTTAACCCCTTGCTCTGTCCTTCACTCTAATTAGGTTGTGTGGTTGCTTTAACCTGCTGGTCAGCTGATTGACTTGATGGTGGAGAGGTTATTGAGGGCAACCCCCACCTTCATCCAACTCTTTCTAACTTCAAAACTTGCCCACAGAACTCAATAACGCACCATCGAGTTGATAAAATGCTCACACTCAAACACACACACGCACGCATACTGTAGCTAACACCCTCACCTCTTCTTGAAATGCTCAGCATGATACACCCCCCTCTATCACCACCGGACCCCCACCCCTTCAAGCCCCATTGTCTCCCGGCTAACAATAGAGGTCCTTCAAGCCTTTTAAAAAAGAAAAGAAGTCTTTTTGTCAAAATGAAACACTTTAGTGTTGGGTTAAATTGAGGGGGAGGAGGAAATGGTGGTAGGGGGGTGTTTTGCGGAGGTGGAGGTTGGGGGATGTATGTAGAAGTAGTAGCAGGGGGTTACTGAGTCGTTTGCATTTTTTTTTCTCATAATTGGCGCAGTCCTGTAGCTCCCTAATTAGCCTTTGATAATGAGTTGATAATGTAACCAATTAGGTCATTCGTCAGCCAAGTCAAGCCGACTACAAGTATTTTTTTCTCCGCCTCCTTCCCCTTTCTCTTCTTCTTTTCCTTGGCTCTTGATGTAACTTGTTAATTAAATCAAATTGTGTGATAGCCGAATCTGATGCCGGCTCTTTTGTTCCCCAGTGAGAGCTTGTACTGTTTCTTAGATACGCTAGCAGTAAGGCAAGCTGCGTCTGTTGGGTTCACCTCCTATCTTCCTCCCCTATCTGGTGCCGGGCTTGGCGGTGCTGGAGGAGTAGAAGGAGGAGGTAGCACACGTCTTGGCAATAAGCTCATTGTTGTCACTTAGATGAGTAATTAGAGTTATTTAATCATTAAGTCCTTAATACCTATCTGATAGAAGTGTTAGTCAACCACAAGGCTCCTGGATAACAGGTGTGTCAGAAAGTGTGTGTTTGTGTGTGTGTGTGTGTGTGTGTGTGTTTGCAAGTTGAGCAAATGGGCTCATGTCCAGGGATTATGACGGCTGTTAATTAGTGAAAGTGTATTTTTATGTTTGCTTGAGCCTATGTGGACTTGTGTGCAGTCTCCTTGCCAGTATTTGATTTGGCTATGTTGTTGGCAAAGACAAATTCCACCCTAAAGTATTTCAGTACATAAAAAAAAATCACATCTACTTTCAATTTCTGTGACTAATTGTTATTGGTGTATATCAGTTATTCCTGGGGATGTGACACTTGCCTGATGTATTTCCAAGGGTTGCAATGAGGCTTGAAAACTTGAAAAGTTGATTTGATGTCCGTCCCTCAAAATCAAAGAGCTTTCTCTAGAGACGCCTTTTGTTGCTGATATTTTAATAATAATAACAACAATTGCAAAAAAGTTGATAGCCCTTTTGTTACCTGAGCAAAATCCCAGATAAACATTATTTTAGCTTGTTGTCAAGAAAGCCCTCATGTGGAATTGGCCGAAGAAAAACGCTACTTAAGACAATATAAAAAATATGTTAAATACTACGTGCATGCATAAAAGATCATGTTACATATGTAATTTAAAAGCCTTGTTTCTTTATCGATGTTGCCTATAACTGGCTTGACTTGAAAAAATAAAAGAAATGAAAAAGAATACTGACACAAAGATCAGTGGCCAGTAATTTTACAGTAGTTCATTAACCAAAATATGTGTTATTTTCCATATTCTGCTGTTGCTGCTATAACAATATTCCTATAAACCTCGGCACCTCCACCTCTCTACAACAAATGCAACAAGTTGTTTACCATTCTCTGTAAAAAGTGCAAAGGGAAATAAACCAAGATCACAAATAATAATCACAATATAGCTCCAGGGGTGCCGTGGAGGTATAAGAGGTATTAAAGTAGTACAGTATGGACTCCTTTTTCTTTTAAATTGACCCAACCTTCCTAAAATCATATTGCAGACACCCATGCATCAATTGTACGTTATTCTGTGGACACAGTGCAACAAAAGTGCAAATCTTCACTAAATGTTGTTGTTTGTACTTTCCATTGATACTGCTGACTAACAGTAACCCACAGACTGCAAATATTCAGATATGATCCCGTCTAGTAATGTGTTGCAAGTGCTGCTGTGTGCCAGTTAACCTAATCCCTCATTTATTTGGAAGTAACCTAAATATCAGTTAATATCAGGTCTTAGTTCCCCCCCCCCCCCCCCCTTTTTTTAAATGGCCCACTAAAACGCCCCATTTATCAGGCGCTGCAACCCCTAAAGCTCTTATATAAATAAGATTAGTGTCGTGTTTGAGAGTCTGGGAATAAGAGGTGTAATATCTGATGGTTTTATATGCAGTATTATTGTTATCCCTTCTTAGTCGGGCTGATACTCCTCTCTCTCTCTCTCTCTCTCTCTCTCAGTTCTCAGTTTGTCTCTCTCTCCCTCTCATTTCTCATGTGTTCATTCGTTAATTCTTTCTCTGGGTCCGTCTTTCAAGATTCAGTATTATGAGGAGCTAAGCTGGAATAAAGCGCCCTGGCATCAAATGTTCATATTGTTCAGGTCTGTCTGTCACACAATCTCTCTCTTCCTGCTGCTGTCTCTCTACCATTAAAAAAAAAAACTTGTTGTGAATTTTACCGTCTTCACGTCTTTTATGTCTTGTTCACCATCTCTCTTACTGCCCTCACACCTCACTGTCCTTTTACTGTAATGGCTCCTCTTCTCCTTGCCTATTTTAATCTTCTGCTGCTCTGTTTGTTATCAATTAAGAAGCCTCACTCATACCTAATTGAGGGGCCATGTCTTCGTTCACAGCGGCTGAATTAGCCACCTCGGTCCTGGGAGCCGATTTAGGTTCTTTTGAGGCCATTTTGTTGTCGGCCATTTTCACATTTCCTCCTAACTCCTCGCCACAGAGGGCAGGCACCACACTGTAATTACCCAATCTGTTCCCATTCATACTCTTCAATTTCAGCACCTACCTCTCTTATTCTCTTATACTCCCCCCTCTTTCCCTGCCTCAATCCCTCTCTGCTCCCCACCTCTTTTGGAAACCAGCAACCCCCTCTTTTTACCCCTCTGGGTGTACAAAAGCTGGGTTACAATATGGGGGTATTAGAGCCGGGTGCAGGCTCAGCTGGGGGCTGGCTTTAGCCAGCTGAGGGTTATCCATGGCGAGCCCTGAGTCACGTCACTGATGTCCTGTGATGTTGCTGAGGCGGAAGACTTTTCTTAACACGCTGTACCCTTTGATGGGCCCTCAGGCCCTGCACTCTGCCTGAGAAAACACTGCAACCCTGAGTAGCCCCTCGTTGGGTGCCAGGATGAGGGGTAATTCACTCCCTTTTTCATCAATTTCAGAGGTTGAGTGTTGCAAAAATTTGCTAGAGTTTTTTCCTTTTTTTTTAAATTAAAAATTATACCTCTGTTATATTTTTTCACAACGTATAGTTTTAATTGTTTTCACTTTTACTCATGCATTATCCACATTATGTATATACTTAGTTCCTTCCGAGGCATCCTGTTCTCCATTCAAAGCAACTGGGAGCTGACCAGCACATTTTCAATCTTTACTGCTGGTTATTGACGGACTCCACTGGACAACCTGTGGCAACATGCTGATTGTTGTTGTTGAGGGTGGGTTTTTCATTTACTTCACAGCCGTTCTTTGTTTTTAAATCAGTGACCTTTCTGACACAAGAGCAAGTTTCATACCATCAAGCTGCATCTTCAGTTCGCTCCTTAGACTGAGAAATATATAACTGTTGCTGGTCATTGGTATGGTTTAGATCATTATTGAGTCACCGTTTGAGCACATAGCCTGATTGTTACTGGTCCTCTGATTTAGCTGTTTTTGAATGTTCATATCGTGACACACTCTTTCTAAACTAAACCACTTTATCATCATAAAACATAATGAATTTGATTAATGAATTCTCTTTTCTAATCATTTTTAGTATGCATACTTGTTTTCAGTATATTTAATTTTATCACTTTTCCAGTGTGAACTTCATACTCCAAACCTCTTACAGGACAATTCAGATTTTAATTGAATTGAGTCTGGTTTATTAAAACAACCGTTTCTATAATCAATTTCTGTTTTTCTGGAACCTAAATAGATAAATTGACATCAGCCTTGCTTGTAGCCAAGATCACGTAAAAAACAGGAATAGCTGTCTGATGCAGTGTGATTTGTAATGAACGGTATTGCAGCGTTGAACTTTAAATTAGCCACTCTCAGACATCATTTAGCAATATTATCTCCCTTTATGACCGTGCCAGACTCAAACAGGATACATGCTGTTTCCAATATTGTCGCAGGCTGATATAGTAATGTGCTCGGCTGGATATGTTTCTCTGTAAAGAGAAAATACCAGCATTTCTGAAAGGTGAATAGTCCCCTGCCTCCTCTCCCACTTTTGAAATGTGACAGATAACATCCTCCCTAGTTCAAAACGGCGAGACGAGGGGGG
>NC_048423.1:3787111-3806610 GCF_013103735.1 Etheostoma cragini | reverse complement strand
TTCAAAGTTTTTGCAGGAACCGGCATTTCATCCAACCAGTGCTTTTTCTGATGTTGGGCTTCAAACAGCTCATTTTTTTGTCATTTCATCTGTTTCTTCCTTCTCCTGCCGAACCTCCGCCCCCACCCCTCCCAAAAAAAAAAACATTGTCATCGGAGCCTAGATTCATTTTAGATTAACGTTTACGTTTCTTTCTTTCTTGCATTTCCTTCAAAGGACCTCCATTATGTTGCCAGCGATAAGGGCGAGGTGGTGCTAGCGGATGTGGCCAAGAGGAAAGCTAATGAAATTGAGGCCCAGACGATCGCAGGCAATGGTAAGAAAATAATCACAATGTCTAACCAAAAAGATACCAAATGTGACTCGTTACTTCTCCTTACATCTGAAATGGGAGGTGGACTCCTGATAACCTCAGTAACTCAACCACTCCGACACCCTTTTCTGATATCTAACACCAGGTATATTCTAGGCTCTCACCCTCCTTTAAAGAAAAATTACAATAGATTACGTTTGACCAAGTAATATTCATGTAAAATTTACACAACCTGTTGCCCTCAAAATCATTTTATTATGAGGAATAAAAGTGAGATATTGAAAAAAGTTTGTAATACATGTAAGATTAAATAAAAAGTTTAAAAATCAACTTGTGGTTCCACCTTAAGGTTCTGTATGTTTTTGTTGGTTTTTACCCCCCCCCCCCCAATTAAACAAAAAGTGTTTTGATATAAAGTTTTGAAAAACACAAGTATTTAAAATCAGACTAATGAAATAAGTTACAACTAAGTTTTTCGGAATAAACAGCCAGAGGAGGAAAACCAGCGAAGGCCCATTTTCTTTGTCATTACTCTAGGCTTTGCTGCTGCCCTTTGACAAACACTCCCGAAAGCACATACCAGAGGGGATCAAGCTGAGTTCCTAATTTTACACACACACACAAACACACACACACACACACACTCTCTGTCTCTCTCTCTCTTTCTCTGTCTCTCTCTCTCTCTCTCTCTCTCTCTCTTTTCTCACAGAGGCTTCAAGGGCCAACGGGTAGAAGCAGAAAACATTCAAATTTGTGAGTGAACTAGATGAACATGTCTGAGTCCTTCATTGGTGCTTAAAACACACCAACCGTACGTACAACCAAATGAGGTGAGAGAGGTATTTAACTCCACTGTATAAGGTCAGACCCCTTAGGCTGAGTGTCTGTGTGTTTGTCTGTGAATGAAAATGAGCGTTTTGTAACTATGAGGCCTGTTTGCATGCAGTTTCTTTTTAGTCTTTTTTTAATGTGATGCATAACACGCACACTCATAAGCCTCTTAATTATGTCCTAGATGATTTACCTCCATCACCTGCAGCATGTCCTATCCTTGGACAACGTTGATGCAGAGAGAGGAAGGGACAGTAGAGGGAAAGAAACCAGGGATGACGGCAGGAAAAGAGGAAAGAAAGGGGGGCAGAAGAAAGGGGGGGAAACAAAACGAGGTTAAAATAAAAATTGGGAAAACAGAAGGTGTGAGGTGGAAAGAAAAATAAATAAATGAAGAAAAGAACAAATTAAACAAGAATATGAATGAGTAACAAACATTAAGAAAAAAAAAAAAAATTAACTGATGCATGAATATTGGTCTTATGCAGCCTGTCCATTTTTGTTGTTAGTTTGTTACATTATCACTTTTGTCTCTTAACTTCTGACCGCTATTGTTGACAAAAAAAAAAAATGTCAAAAAATGTCCTGAACAGTTTACGCAGCCTGCTATGAATTAAATGAACATGTGTACATTTATGAGGAGGACTCAAAGTTACCGATATCATTAATTACATTATTAACATTGTTTGCATTTGCCACAAACAATTACAAAACCGTAATATACACTTTTTTGTGGACAATTTGTTTGTGTGTAATATGGAACAAACTAAATGAGTCTCCACTGTAACGGTTTTGGATGAAGAAATATTGTTTAACAGCTTTACTATATAATTCACTCACACCGCTCTCATACTGTTGTTATCAGCTTATAGAAAGTTCTACAACTCTATTGTACACTACCTGCTCTGCACCAAACAGCAGACCGACACATTTAGACTAGCTAGTAACCATTTTTTTTGTGTGTGTGTGTGTGTGTGTGTGTGTGTGTGTTTGTGTAAGAGAGAGAGAGAGTGTGTGTGTGAGAGTGTGTGTGAGCCGGCAGAGCACATTAACGGAGCAAGAAAAGCCAGGTCATAAATAATGAGTGTCTCGCTTCAAGCAGAGAGCTCCAGTGAAAAGGTGTCTTGCTTTACACACACACACACACACACACACACACACACACACTGACATGACCAACTCTGCATCGCTCCCAAGAACACACTACTCTATACTTCTTCTTTACTATATTTCAGATATTTATTACCTTACTACATTATCTGACAGCTGTAGTTACTTTCAGATAAAGGTTTTACAAAAAAAAACAGAAATGATAAGCTTGTGAGGATTTAAGAGCTCCCCCTCTTTTGGCTTGTGACCCCTAAAAGGAAAAGCAGTTATCCCTTGTCACGTGTCAGATGTCTTTTAGTTGTTAGTAGAGACTAAACATTGTGTCATTGCTCACATGCCTTTCTAACACAAGTTCCCATGTTGCAGGTGTAGGAACCCTTTGCCCAGAGGGACAATGTTTCTGTTTGAACACACACAAGAATTGACATTAGTTTGTCCTGAGTCATAGTTACACACTACAGCTCAGATTCAAAAAAGCCCTCAGAAGCATATGCGTTTCTTTAAATATGTTGACTGTACAGTTGGGTGTGACATGGGAGACAGTTCATACACCGAATCCTGCATTAACCGACTATTTGTAATATTCATTCGTTTTAATACAAAGCAGGTGTTACCTACAGTGAGCTCAGAGTCCCAACACATCTTGCTGTTTCCTTGTACAAACAGTGAATGACCTGCATCATATCACCTTCTCGTTATGAAAGAAAATATACACATTTACTGTACATGCGCACACACACGTTGCTGCTGTATTACAAGGCCTCAACAGCACCGGATAGTATATCATATGTAGAGTAATTTATGACAATAATTTTGATACTTGATACTTAATAGGAAAAGAAAATGTTTTTATAAGTTCTTTTCAAAAGTTTCTGCTAGTTGGGTGAGACAATGCTATTATACCTCAATTCAGCTTAATGGGTTTTAGGCACAAGCCTATGGTGAGATTGCTAGTGTCGTTTCTTTTTTTTGTCTTTGTAACGCTCAAGATTTTTATACATTAACTTGTATACCGTTAGTGGGGGATGTTTTTTTTTGACCCACCCTTTTTGGGGGGAATGGGTCCGCAAAAAGCGTTAATACAGTGACCCAAAACATCCTTTGCTAAGACGTTTACATGCATCTTAAGAGAAGCATAATACCATTTTAAATCAGAGTGTGAGCAGTTCACGATATATGTGGAGCTTGGAGAAGTAGAGTACTCAATCTCCTTTTGCATTGAAATGAGCCTCTTAAGGTGATTCACGTATCCATTCAGGAGAATACCTCCTGGTTGCTTTCCTGTGGAGGTTCTCCAGGCATTTCCAACTGGGTGGAGACCCCATGGCAGACCCATCACACGCTGGAGGGATTATTTATTCCACATTTTACACATTTGTTTTGTACAAATTAAACTAATGGGTTTAAGGTGCTGGTAGGTGGATTCTTTTACCCTCGGACAGAGCCAGGCTAACGGTTTCCCCGTTTCCAGATTTTATGCTAAGCTAACTTAGCCATCTGCTGGCTGTAGCTCCATATTTTGCGTACAGCCAAAGACTGGTATCGATCTTCTCATCTGTCAGCAAGACTGCAAATAAGCGTATCTTCCAGAAAAAAATAACTTTTTCATTGTCAGTGGGTTTTAGCATTCATCCTCAGGACTTTGAGCTTTGCTGGTTTTCATCTGAACCAGTTATTCTGAAGCAAAAAACGACAATTTTTTTTGTTTTTGTTTTTTTTGTTTTTTTTGCCTGGATTACTTACTTTAAACAAATCATAGAAATGAGTTGATTTGCATTGGAAAGACTCTCTTATGCTATCGTTTGGATGATTATTTACTTGTTTTCTAAAAAAACAAATCAATTCCAGATGTAGTAGTTCTTTAAGGTGGATGTCTTGGACTCCAATTGGGCAAAGACATCATATTTCTATGCACCTCTTCTCATATTTATGAGCATTCATTTCAAACCCTGGTGAACAGAGATTCTGCCTTTGCTTGTACACACATACAAATACTCACAATAGAGGACGCACATTGAAGCTTAGAAATGGTCCCTTTTTATAACAGCGTTGGAAATCGCTTATAGCTGTCTGGCTGACAAGTGTTTTGATTGGATAGATATGGCATTGTGAGAGGCAGAGTAGCGAACAAGTGCGAGGGAAGGCATCTTTCTCTTCCTCTCTATTTCTTCGGAGTAGCGTTTTGCCAGGAGGAGAAGCCAAGTTGTTTGCCTGATCGTTCTGTCTCCCCCTCACAAAGGCTGAAGTGACTGCAGGGCCTTTCAATGGGCAAAGAGACAAGAGCTTTATCTGAGGATCCACTTCTCCACCTCCTCTCTTTCTCTCTCTCTCTCCCTCTCTCCCTCTCTCCTTCCTTTCTTGGTTGTTATGGTAAAAGCCTGTTAGCTCCGGTGTGTGTTGAAGAAAAGCAGCGTTTGTTTCTGTTCCCCTCTCAGCTCTGTTGGTTGCTCCGATCATACAACCTCCGTTTACTGTTTGACTTTGCTTTTCAATTCAGAAACTTTACCGGTATGACATGTTTATCAAAACCTGATTATCAAGGTGTGACATCCAAATTAGCAAAAGCCTACAATTATGTATGTAAAACTGTTTACACAAACCATAGTATGTTTTCAGCACTGGAAAAATACTATAGACAGAAATCTGACAAAATTACAGCAAATAAATTTAATATGGCAATGTTTTGATCTCAGAGATTTCCATCAGGCTTTTGTCAGGTACACTAAGTGCATGCAATATACAAACAGATGACTGCGGATTGATTATGAATATAAAAACACTTGTTGGCGTAAGTATTCTCTTTCTAATCAGGCAATCTTACATTATCAGGGGCAGCCATTTAGTTTTAGAACTCACATATGGACACAAGAAAATGTCCAAGTTGGGGTGGCCTCTAGCTCACCCGGTAAGAGCGTGCGCCCCATGTGGGCTGGGTCCTTTGCAGCGGTCCAGGTTTGAGTCTGACCCCCGGCCCTTTTGCTGTGTGTTGTCCCCTCTCTTTCGCTCCCCCTTTCCTGCCTGTTTACTGTCGCTATCTTATAGAGGGAAAAAGACCCAAAAAGACCATCTTAAACAGAAAAAACTAAAAAAAAGACAGAAAAGGTCCAAGTCAAGTAAAGGAAAATGGTCTATAAAGAAAAAGACAAAATGGGTCGTTCTTCTATTATATTTTTAGGTAAACGAAAACTGTTGCTCTCACTTATCCTTATCCCTCTGTGTGTGTGTGTGTGTGTGTGTGTGTGTGTGTGTGTGTGTGTGTGTGTGTGTGTGTGTGTGTGTGTGTGTGTGTGTGTGTGTGCGTGCGTCCTAGAAGATCCTCCAAGTGGCAGAGATGGTGTGTTGTGGGGTTCCAGCCTCGGGGGCCAACTGACAGAGGGGAACCAGAGTGCTACAGGACCCTCATACCCAGACACTCTAACAATACAGTGAGTTACGTGTGTGTGTGTGTGTGTGTGTGTGTCTGTGTGTGTGTGTTCAAGCTTGCCACAATAAGTGTCTATTTTCGTGTTTTTGTCATTACTGATACACATTTTTCTATTTCTTTAAACCTGCATTAAAGATTTTTTTTGTCCAGTAACGTAGACATATCATCATTTTTTAAGTTGATACTGTGAACTTGTTTGCACGTTTCTTATTTATACATCCAGCAGTTACGAAGCAACATCATCATTCATTCATCGGCTAAAAAAAACAACTCTATGAGAGTGGTGAGAGTGAGTCAAAACAGTAGTCTATTTTCTTTTGCGTTCCACTTATGGGATTGCTTCGGTGCTGCTGGAAACTCCACCGGATGCATGTATTTTCCGTTTTCTTCTGCTTTCTTGAGTTTAACAGGACTATTTTTGACTCTACCTCAGATCTCTGCATGTTTAAAGCGCTTTGGAGGAGGGCCTGGCAAATCGAGACTATCTAAACAGTAACGTTGCAGGCCGGACAGCTAAACAATAAGCCGAAACCCCGTTAACTTTGTCACATTGTCATATGGTACATTGTTATAAATTATTGATTTATATCCACTTTAAATTAAAAAAAAATATTAAGTTCAACATAAACCTATAAATTAAGCCCCAGACAGATTTTGTTTTACTTTGACTTGTCATCTCCTCCTCCACAGTGATTCACTATTGTCTGTATATGAATTGTATGAGAGTGGCTGTGGCCAAGTGACCCAGCTGCAGCCTAAAAGCCTTCAGACCCTGTGACATTTCAAATGTCAAAGCCACATCAGTTCTGGGTCTTATACTTTCAGCCATCCCAACGCTGAACCCAGAGCTGCATTTAAAACTCCACCAGGGTCCATTTCACCATGGTTCAATCTCCTAAGTGCTGACAAAACTCACTGTTTCAGAGTGATTGTTTAATACACTCGTCTACATGGATGACATGTTGAAACAGCGTGACTAAAGACATACTGAAAGCATCCCTCTCTTTGTGCTGGCCTGACTCACACACATACATACACACACAAACAGATACATACGAATATAGCCATCCACGTCTTTATTATTGTGTGATGGGTGGTGGGAGGGAAGTGATGGAGGGGCATTCCTTGTCATACTCCAACTAACATATTGGACTATTTATATGGGATTTGTGTGCATTAGATAAAAAGGCGCTCTTGTTCTTTTCATCCTCATAGGCTTTTCATGGCTGTTTGACTGTAACACTGATGACTCTCTGTGTCCCCCCACCTCCAACCCCTCCACTCCGCGTTTCTCTAAGCCCCCTCCATCCATCCCAAATCCCCTCCTATCAGCCAATTTAAACAAGCTGGGTCCACAGAGAGAGAGAGAGAGAGACAGAGACAGAGACAGAGGGAGAGACAGAGAGAGATGCTCTGTCCTAAGCTCTTTTTTTTAAACAGTAAAAGGAGCGAGAGGAGAAGAAAAGAGTGGTAAAGAGGGTTAGGGCAATTTGGCAGCCAAAAGCCCAGTAGTACTACCCCAGGTCTTCCCCTGCACTGCTGAAAGAGGCTAAGAAAGCAGATCCCCAAACCTCCTAAAAGATAATAACCACAGAGAGAAAAAGACAAGAGCCTCTGCCTTTTTTATTCCAAAATTTCCCCCCTCCTTTAGAACAATTTTTGTATTGAACCCCCTCCGTTTTTTTAATCTGGTCTCCGATGAAGTTTCATTGTTTCTCATGTGAAGCCAGTGACAGATTAGCTGAGATGGAGTAGGGGAGGCATTGTAGTGCAGGCGTTTTCCCGTTTGGCTCGCTGAGAAAAGAGCAGAGAAAGAGAGGGAGGCGAGCACAATAGCAGTTTGGGGCGCTCATGGCCGATTCCTGCATTCCCTCAAATCCGACTCTGTGCTCAGGGAAGTGAGAGAGTGAACGAGACGGGAATCTGGGAAGAATCCCAACGTTCTATTGATGGCTGCTGGCCTCTCTCACTCATCACGTACTCCTCTGTTAGTGGAGGAAGGAGAATGGATGTTTTTTTATTATTGCTTAGTGGAGGCCAAAGTTATTTGATGCTAGTCAAGAGCCTTTTAAATTATTTTTAAATGTTTATTTATTTATTTGATAGGAATTTGAAGGAAATGATTGAGCAGGAAAAGGTTCAGTATGTCACTAAACCCAATCCTAAAGCCCCAAACTGAAACACTGATGTCACACTAAATGGTTTGCCAACGTATCAAAGTCATGAGCTCGGATCAATAAAAATTAGATACACTGTATATCTGTCAGTGATGTCCAATGCTATATGGTGAAGCAAAGAATCTGTCTCACTCAACCTAGAATAATAACCTAGGAGTTTTATAGTGTTGCTTTTAATTTTAAGTTGTCTGTTAAATGTCTGCATTGTTTGCAGATCCTAGGAAAACTAGGAGTTGTCTACTGTTCAGAGACACAAGATTCAGACGATGAAGACTTCAAGAGAGTTGTGAATTACTCTCTTTGAAGTGGCAGAGAATGTTTAAGCATTTAGCTGTTTGTTTCATGACTCAGAATGATGACACGTATCACGACTGCTTGATAATATGAAGATCACACTGATAGAGATCAACTTGCCCTCCAAATTTCACCTGATACATGTGGCTCAGGTGTTGACCCAGTTAAGTCCTTTGTGTCTGAAAGATGGTCTGAAATTGAAATTGTAATGGAGGCAGTTTTATGTTTGTTGGGAGGAGCTAAAGAGAGAAGAATCAAATCATGCAGCCCAGTATTTTTCATCAGAGAAGGAATCTGACAGACCAGAAACAAAGTCAGTGATACTGGTGCAGAGAGACAACAGTTAGTATCTTCTGATCATTAGAGTACAACAGTGGACATATATATCATCAAACATGTAAATCCGTCATAGAAGAGTTAAACAGATCAAATGTACTGCTCAAAGCAGCCACAGTAAGCCACAAAGTATTGCATTTTGAGGTTAGACTGACAGGCTTACCTCTAACCTTTTTAAATGGAAAGTTTTTTTGTTATTCATGTTTCTTTCTGCCACACCTTACAGCGTACAGTGCAGTTAAATTCAACAAATTGACTGCCGCTCTGTCTCAGGTTTGTCAAAACTTATTCTGAAAAACGCAGGGAATGGAGGAGAAGCTTGACAAGATAGATTGGGTGAAAGTTGGTATATTACATTTAAAATCAAAGTATATATTATATTCTGTGTTTCTTGAATGCATTTTAACCATTACACTTTTAACAAAAGAATAACAGATGTTACTCACCTTTACTTTTGTTCCTCAGTGCTGATGGAAGAAGCAATCAGAGGAGACCAGAGGCAGCCAGCATTCCTGGGACTGTAAGCCCAGATGTGTTCAGGACATTGAGACAAACAGGTCTGTCTGTCTGTCTGTCTGAACACACCCAAATCTCGGCCAAACTGTCTGTGGTGGAGTTGCATTGTGGGTAATGTAGGCTCCAGATTTTGACAAGGAGGAATAATGTTTGGAATATAAAAAGAAAATATCTGGTTCTGCTGCATCCATTTTGTTCCTTCATTCACCATGAGCTCAACAATGTTATAGAAGTGCAATGCTAAATTGAAGATGTTCTCTTTGAAAAACATTTAAGTAAGTCGCTTTGACATGAAAAATGTATTTACATCTTTTTACATAATCATAGTCAAACTTTATTTTCCATATTTTCTGAATATATTTGAAATCTGACCGGATAATAGTGTATCTTTGGTGTTGGTTACCTCATAGCGTACCAGTAGACAAACCTAAACACATCAATCAATATACCTGTGCTAAAAGTCTTCCTAAGACGATGTGTTCTTTATAACACAAATTGATGTCAAAACGCTGCATCCATACCAACTCACACTTGCCCAAACTGGAAATACTTTGAATCAGTAACAGCTGACAGAGAGAATCAGACCATTATAATAAATCTAATCTAATATGTTCAGCACGTCGGGCACGTTCAGGGCCAAGTTTTACAGCCCTGCAACAATTCTCTGGTGACATTCAGCCTCTTTTTATTCTCTAAACGTAGCCTGAGTGCTCCCCCCTCCTCAGTCTGTCTGATGTGACTAACAGGTAATTTTGGAAAAATACCCATTAAGAACACATCATTGCTTCTTCTTCTTCTTCTTCTTCTTCTTCTTCTTCTTCTTCACTTCCTCCTCTCCTCCGTCCTGCTCTCTCCATTTTAATAATTCCATTTCTCAGGTGATTAGCAATTGTCTCGCTATCAAATCGCTCTGTCGTTTGATAATCCGGACCGTAGGCTATTATAGGGAATTTGCATCAGCTTTTTAAAATATCTGTATAAGGCACGCCGGGGTTTTAATGTCAATCATAACCTTATTAACGCAGGGCTCAGAGCAACAGAGATCGCCATGAGTGACAACGGTTTACATTCGTTAAAACCCAGAAAAGCGACATGTCCGACCTACTGAGTGAGCATTAAAGCTGTTTAGGCATTCAGCTGTGTGTGTGTCTGTGTTTATGTGCTATAGGGCTGCCATGTGTGATTATGCATGTCTAATGTTTTGGTTGTAGGACTTGTTGAAAGTGTCTTGGCTGGTTAACAGAAACGTGTGACATCCTCCAACATTGTGTCATTTTATTCTGTTGTGCAGGAAGCAGTGAAGGTGACAGAGACAGCAGGAATGTAAGTCAACTGATCTAAAATTGATTTTTATTTTCATTTCTGTTGACAGAATTTAAAAGGCTGTGAAAAGTTATTTAGGACCAAATTATAAATCCCTGGCCTATAGTGTACGTAGTAATCTTATGTAATATTAGTATGCTACAGTACAGTGGTTCCCAACCTGGGGAAACTAGAAAAATAAATTTCTGTTACACAAAATGTAACGCTGTAACACTTTACTTTAAACACCCCTTCCCTCCTCCGTTTAGCCTTTATACGTACTATACACACATGTATAAATGGTTTATAACCCACAATAAGGATAGTCTATAGCGCCTCTCACAGATAAAAAATCACAAAGTGCTTCACAATAAAATGTCATGCAATCCAATAATGTAGTTATACGCATAAATAACAATATGTGTTTAATATAACTGTTCACACACAGTAGCCACCTTATTAGGTACACCTATACACTCCAATTCAACAGCTCCCTTCTTACTGGACTACAACCTATTTCTAGTTAGTTGTCTAGTTACATACATGAAAGAGGCAGTATATTAGAAATATCCCTCAATATAATGTAGTCAACCCTATGATCTTAATGCTAAAACATATCATTTAATGAACACCTTCACAGTACATCTCTGTTAATGGACACTTATATCTAACTATATAACAACTATATTATAATGTGTTATAAATATGTATTAAAAGTGTATATGCTACTAATAAATGCTAAATATAGATACAGCACAGGCCAAACGTTTGGACACACCTTCTCATTCCATGCCTTTTCTTTATTTTCACTATTTATATTGTAGATTATCACTGAAGGCATCAAAACTATGGATGAACACATGGATTTAACAAAAACGTGTGAAATAACTGAAAACATGTCTTATGTTCTAGTTTCTTCAAAGTAGCCACCCTTTGCTCTGATTACTGCTTTGCACACTCTTGGGATTCTCTTGATGAGTTTCAAAAGGTAGTCACCTGAAATGGTTTCCCAACATTCTTGAAGGAGTTCCAAGAGATGCTTAGCACATGTTGGCCCTTTTTCCTTCACTCTGTGGTCCAGGTCTCCCCAAACCATCTTGATTGGGTTCCGGTCCAGTAACTGTGGAGGCGCAGCATTCCATCAGTCTCATTATTGGTCAAATAGCCCTTAAACAACCTGGAGGTGTGTTTGGGGTCATTGTCCTGTTGTAAAATAAATGATGGTCTAACTAAATGCAAACCGGATGGGATGGCATGTTGCTGCACGATGCTGTGGTAGCCATGCTGGTTCAGTAGGCCTTCAATTTGGAATAAATCCCCAACAGTGTCACAGGCAAAGCACCCCCACACCATCATACCATCTCCTTCATGATTCACGGTGGGAACCAGGCATGTAGAACCCATCTGGTCACCTTTTTCTCCGTCGCACAGAGACACGGCGGTTGGAACCTAAGATCTCAAACTTGGACTCATCAGACCAAAGCCCAGATTTGCACTGGTCTAATACCCATTCCTTGTGTTTCTCGGCCCAAACAAATCTCTTCCTTTATTTTCCTCTCCTTACCAGTCGTTTCCTAGCTGCTACTTGACAATGAAGGCCTAATTTGCGCAGTCTCCTCTTAACAGTTGTTGTAGAGATGTGTCTGCTGCTGGAACTCTGTGTGGTATTCATCTGCTCTCTAATCTGAGCTGGTGTTAATTTGTGATTTCTGAGGCTGGTGACTCAGATGAACTCATCCTCAGCAGCAGAGGTGACTCTTGGTCTTCCTTTCCTGGGGCGGTCCTCATGTGAGCCAGTTTTGTTGTAGCGCTTAATGGTTGCAACTGCACTTGGGGACACATTCAAAGTTTTTGCAGTTTTCTGGAATGACTTCATTTCTTAAAGTAATGATGGCCACTTGTTTCTCCATACTTATCTGATTGGTTCTTGCCATAATATGAATTCTAACAATTGTCCAATAAGGCTGTTGTCTGTGTATCAACCTGACTTCTGCCCAACCCAACTGATGGCCCCAACCCCATTAATAAGGCAAGAAATTCCACTAATTAAACCTGACAAGCTACTGCTGTGAAGTGAAAACCATTTCAGGTGACTACCTCATGAAGCTCATTGAGAGAACACCAAAGGTTTGCAGCGCTATCATAAAAAGCAAAGGGTGGCTACTTTGAAGAAACTAGAATATTAGACGTGTTTTCAGTTATTTTACACTTTGTTGTTAACTAAAGAATTCCACGTGTTCATTCATAGTTTTGATGCCTCCAGTGAAAATCTTCAGTCATGAAAATAAAGGAAACTCATTGAATGAGAAGATGTGTCCAAACGTTTGGCCTGTGCTGTATATAAAAGTTTTCCCTATAGTTATATGTAGTAACTGAAATGAAAAAAATGGACCTGTCATTAAGGAAAATAAGATAATAATTATTTTATGTAAAGCAAGTAAAAACAAAAAAAGGCGGGGGAACACTGCTATACTGCAATATAGTTAGAGAATATTAATGTTACAGTATGTGATATTAAAGTTTATTACAGTGTGTAGTTTAGAGCTAAAACAATTAATTGATTAATTGATCGAAAATAAATCACAGCCAAATGTTTTAAAATGGATTAATCTTTTCAGTCTTTTTTAAGCACAAATTCCCCAAATTAGCTGGTTTAAGCTTCTCAAATATGCGGATTTGCTGCTTGTTTTTATCATATATGAAAATAAATTGGTCAGCGCAGCTTTCAGGTTTAAATAAAGGCTAAAAAGAATATGGTTCAGTGTAGCATAATGCAGATTCAGATCAACTGGTCAAAAAGCGTTTTAAAACTCCACATCCTGTTAAGCAATAACAAATTCTTATAAAATGTAATATTTGTGTTTTCTCTCTCTCTCTCTCTCTCTCTCTCTCTCTCTCTCTCAGGACGATGAAGACCTCGGGACGCTTCATGTGGTCCACTTAGGAATGGTTTAAAAGAACAAACTAAGATATGATAAGAGACACAACAAAATCCCACCATTAACAGGCTCTCTTTGTCAATGTTAGGTTTATATTCAAAGTAGTTACATACCTGTAACTTTACCTGGAGAGGGACTCAAAGGTAGGAGAATGTATAGATGTCTGATTAAAGTGGAATAATGCATGTGTGTTATACGTAAATCAGTAGTTTTTGCATTACCACTGTTTTATTTTAAAATTGATAAACCAAAAGCCTTTCTTTTTTCTAGACCTGTCATAGTTTGTCTGGGAAATTTAGACGTGAAATCAGTTTATTTATTGTCTTGTGAAATCTAAACCAAATGAACCCTAAAAGAAAACGGTAGCACCGATTTCTGCCTTCACAAACACGACTGAAAATGTTTTAAACCATTCCATTAATCAATCTGAAAAATAAAGACTTGTATTATACTTTCATTACCACTGATATTGAATTGTGTGTGTGTGTGTGTGTGTGTGTGTGTGTGTGTGTGTGTGTGTGTGTGTGTGTGTGTGTGTGTGTGTGTGTGTGTGTGTGTGTGTGTGTGTGTGTGTGTGTGTGTGTGTGTGTGTGTGTGTGTGTGTGTGTGTGTGTGTGTGTGTGTGTGTGTGTGTGTGTGTGTGTCTGTGTGTGTCTGTGTGTGTGTGTGTGTGTGTGTGTGTGTGTGTGTGTGTGAGTGTTGGCCGAGATTACAGGCCACAGTTTTATTCATGAATAGGAGCCAACCAGCGTCTTTAAAGCATCGCGCGGAGCCCCTTTCCTGAACAGCAGCCATAGCCGTGTCAGAGCTGTCGACGCGCTGCGCTCACCGACTAATCTGACAGCGCCGCGCGAGCCCTAATCCCTCACTGTATCGTAATCTATTTACTTTGCATTCTAAGAGGATTTCCACCAAAAAATATACAAGAAGCAATGTTGGAAATGGACAGAAGATCAGCAAGGATGCTTTTCTGTTTCTTTTTTTTGTTTTGTTAGCTTTAAAAAAATCATTATATGTTTTCTGGGGAGTCAATCCCCTGCGAGAGGGATGGGTGAAAGGAATTACATTTCTGACTGATACTAATACTTATCTTATGTAAACATCAAACTGTTATATTTCCCTTCTGATGATACAGTCACACTGCAGAGGCTGCTGGAGATAAGTGGCATCTGTCAATGCCTTTAGTGCATCTTTTGACACGTTTATAATTTACAAACCAAGGCTGCTTTATCTCCTGATTGTCTGACTTGACAGCTTGAATAAAAGCTGCAAAATTGCTTAACAGGCGAGCATGAGTTCCTCCCATCTGTCTGATGGCCTACACAGTAGCCTTACTGACATGCAAACAGTGAAATCTCCTCTTTCATAATACAGAAAACAAAGTACGAGACCAAACGCTCTTCTCAGTTACACTTTAAGCAATTATGTCAGCTTTGTAAAATCATAAATAGTTATGCTTCATTTAGAATGTGGCCAGAAGCTTTATTGTAAAACACAGCCTCACGCTCAAATCTTTGCCATCCGAGATGACTTGCAGAGATAGGCTTATTAGTGGTATTAACATACTGCACGGGATACTGGAGCTGTGAAACGGCCTTGTTAACATTTGGAAATGAATCAAGCCTCTGGCACTTGCTATTATCCAGGTTATTTATTCTCTCCACTGTGTAACAGCTGAGCAGGGTTTCTGCAGAGGCCTTATCACATCTAATGATGGCACTGATTGGACTGATACTGTTTCCCCTCAGAGGATGTTGTGTGTTTTGAAGGTTTGTTTTACTTATATCCACAAATCACCCAAAATATAGACAAATGTGTCAAGAACATTAAAGACATTAAAAAGACAAAATTACTTACAACTGAGAGTAATTGGAAGAATCTTATTCCCAGGAAATATACAGGACAGTGTTGAGTTTCTCTTAGTTATCGGTTTTCAAGCCAGTTAGGTGTTCTTGTACTACTCGCCAAGAAAAGTACTTAATTACTGTGCAACGTATCTGTATTGAATATCTGTTTTTGTTTCCTTAAAAAGCCTCTGAGACAATGAAGCATTATAATTTGATACTCTAAAACAACTCAACTCAGATTGAAGTCAGAGAGAAATGTGCACACTTTGCTGAGATTCAAATTTAGATAAATGTTGTCTTTGTGGTCCTCTTTTGTTCAAATATCCTCGACACTAATGTTCTGTTGGGAGTCCAGAACACCATGGACCTTTTTATAACAGCTAAAAACACTTAACATTGTTTTATCACACTGATATTTCCTAACTTAGATTTTTTTGTTTTAGATTTCCTTATGAGGAAACATGTTTCAAAAGTCTGCTACTGTTTCAGTTCTGTTTGGGGTCTCGGAGACAACGGCTGTAAAACATGGTTAAATGCAGCGCATTCTCATGTGCTCTGTCTGTGATTGGTCAATAGGACAATACTTTGTACTCCAAAAAGTCTTTCTGTTATTTGATTGTTTTAACAGTCTATCTTTTGCTAACTGACCCTCAAGATAAGCATCACTATTTAACTTAATCAACATGACCTATTTTTTTCATTTGGAGACAACCATGCTTTACGGTAATTTCTGTGTTTTGTCCCTTCGTATGCATATGAAGATGGAAGTTAAGGTAAGGTTCACTACTTCACTACTTTTCTACATATTGGGTTTTAATAAAGTCAGACAGAGTATCTTAAGCAGAAAAGGCTTCATTTTTTATTATTTTTATAAAAACAATAAACAAGTGCTATTCCTGCTCCCTACAGAGGCAGAGGATCTATGATTTTAGGTGTCAAAAGTCATGAGTAAGGTTGAGATTTTGTATCAGTAATGTGTATTATTGCGTTACACAGCCGTCAACAGATGCAGACACTGTGTTTCAGAGTTGCTGCCCTGTGGCTCCTTGTGTCAAGAGACATTTGTCAGTGAAGAACAAACTAAAAGAAGGAGGAAATATGACCAACGCGTCAGACGGCAATCTATTGACACGGAGACGACATCCTCAGTGGGAAACACAAGCGCCTGCAGGCCAACAAGCCTCCATTAGGCTTTCCCACGTCTTGGAGGGCTTAAAGGAAAAGACAAGTTGTGACTTGGGACGAGGGTCTGCTGCATCCTTTCCAGATGAGCTAATACGAGCCCTGCTCAAATATCTTTCTACTCGGTCCCTCCTTACCCTTACGTATCTGATTCACAAGGAACAGGAGAGTGAGGGTGTCCTTAGAAAAAAGTCAGATATGAAGGGAGCTGTTCTGTCCAGAAAACCAGAGTGAGGCCTAAGCTACTTTCACCAGTCATTTCTTGTCTGATTTCCCATCAACTACTTCATATAAGGATGTAAGTGGCCTCCACTGACCTCAGAACAGCTACAGATCCTTTAATTTACTGATAAACTGTTAAGAACTTCTTTGAATTTTGGGAGTTTGGCCTACCGATCGAAAACCTGCAAAACTAATGACATTCCCATTGGCTGTACGTTGTTTGGTGCAAATTCGCTAATGTTGGCATGCTACACACTAAACTAAGATGTTACAGGGTACCAGCTAAATGTTAAACTACGTGGTCATTAAGGAATCAGCTAAGAATTTTCATAATCAAATAGTTAGTTCAACTCTTCTGAAAATACATTCCATGTTGCAGCTTCTTTACTCATTGTAAGCATGTTAGCTGCTAATGTTAGCATTTACCTGCCTCACAGAGCAGCTAGCACTTTGTACATTTATTATTTGTAACAAATGATCCTCAACCTTCAGTAGGATTCAAAGTCATTTACAAATTGTCTAATTTACAAGGTAAATGTCCGCTATGTGGCCAAATATGCTCTGTTTCTATGAAATTGTATGGATTTATTAAATGATTTGTCTATTTTATCACATTTCTTTTCATTTTATTTACAGTGTCTGTCAGGTTTAGATGCAATCATAGCTATACTGTATGTGAAAAGAGTGACCAGAGCTGTTTATGGTGACCTGTTTGTGACATGGAGAGAGGAAACTGAATCTTCCAACATACTTCAGGTCCGGGTACCAGTGGGCCAAATCCCTTGAAAGTCAGAGTACTCCTTTAATACCACTTGTGTAGAATCAGGAGCTTTCCTCTTGAAGTAAATGAAAGAAAGAAGCTCGACCTCACAGAAAGACGGTGTGTCCTCTGCTCAACCGAAATCTATAGTATGTAAACCCATGAGGAATTTCATGAATGATCTCAGTGCCTTGTGTCGTAGGGATGACTAACCTGCTTTCACTCCACCTGTGAAATCCCCTCATAGGAATCAACAGAACTGTCACCTTCTTTAAATTTGGGTGACGGATTCAAGAGGCTGTTGGTGGCAGCTTTATTATGTAAACGTCCAACCCGGAAACACTTAAAAATCTACAAAATACACCAAAATCTATTGCAACCACAAGCTTCGTGTGCGCAGAATGTATATTAAAACAGAAGAAGACGCAAGAAGAAAGAGCTTCTTCTGACAAAGCAGAGTAACCGGAGACTGTGGTCTGGACTCCACCCATGTCTGTGTACAGTTGACCTCAGATTAACCCCCCAGACAAATATAATCCTCTGTATCACCTCGCACTTCTATACCGGCCTATGAACACACAGGGATGCCAAGGTCTGGCGACAGTCTACAGCCAATGAAAGGCAAGTTTGAGTTTTTCTTTCCTGTCCTCCATGGCAATGGAAGAAAACAGTCCCAAGGTGCTGCTATCAGTGCATCTGCTGGTTCTTCGAATCTCGAGGCCTGGAAGGTCTCACACACCAAACACAAGAGGTTCCTGTCTCACACTGTCTTTATCTTTCTTGTCTGTCTGTGTCTAGATCCAAATCAAACCACTCATGCAAAAAGACAAAAAAAATAATAATAACAGTCCAGCTCAGTTCCAGTTCATCTCCTGGACAAGTGTGAACAAAATGTCAACAGTTTCCAGTCCAACCACATTCAGGCACCTTCCGTGGAGCAGGCGAGAGGTCAAAAGGTCAACAGCTGACAACAGGCGAAGTGCTGCAATCGATTGTCCTATTGAACACAGTGTAAAGTCCCTCAGCTCAGGTTAAAACAACCCCCATCACACACTCGTGTACACCATTGATGAACTGGTCCAATAATGTGCCTTTTTATTATCATTCGTGAGGGGTTTTCCTTGAATGCAGTTGCATGGAAATCCTTTATTTGCGTAGCAATTTATTTTTATTTCTCTGTTCAACTTTTCAACCTTGGCTCCTAATTTTATGACTTTAAATTTCAACATTTTAGAGACTTTAATGGAATGCTAAAAATTGAACTGTAACATCCAGTTTATGGTAAGAAATCAAATTGGAAGATTTTCAATACTTTATTTTCAGAAAAACCCACTCTGGTTGAACTCTAACCTAAAATTACCTAAAACCTCAAAGCACTCCCAAAGTTACTAAAACAAAGGTGTGTTTAACAAAGAGAGAAGCTATTTGACCATTATATCATCAAATTATAACCACTCATAAACCTTTTCTAAGGTAGAGGTGGATTATGGTTCAGGTTCCTCCTTCTCTCAAGAAACCCATCCCTCTCTCTGGAGTTCAGACAAGGCCGGGATGAAAACACATCTGATGAAGGAAAAAAACAAAACCTGATCGATATTCAGCCTGTGAATTTATAGGAAGTGTAGAAGGAGGGTCTGAGAACAAATGACTTATCTGGATTTGTGTTTTTATTCATTATAAAATGTTGAGTGCATCAGCTCTCCTTGTTTTTATAATTTCTCCCATCTCGACAGAAGGTTGATCATTGTTTCTATTCAGTGCGTTTGTGGCGGTGTGTCTGGATTTGATTCAGAGATCGTTTTAACATACCTGTTTATTCAAGTGTGTTTTTATTGTGGTGCTAATGCTGGTGTTAAACAAAGTCCCTGAATGTAAATGAATCTATTGTGTGTGTTTGATAGTCTTTAACAGTATGACTGCACTGTCATGTTTTTTTTGTTTAAGACAATTGTCTCTTTGGCATAAAACGCAACAAACAACAAAAAACATAAAACATGAAGTATTATGAGAAGAAAATACATTTGGATTGTTAAAATGTGTTTTCAGGTATTTCTCTTCATGATAATTATGTTGTAGATTTGATTTCAGCTCTATAGTTTGTGTTTGGCTCTTTTTGAATTGTACTAAGCACCATCATCAAACTAATAGCATTTATCAACATATTTTTTCATCTTTTTTGTATTTAGGGAAATTTTGTCTTATTTTTCAGGCTTGTATTTGTCCTAAAACAGTAAATCCCCAAATGT
>NC_048423.1:3774526-3787098 GCF_013103735.1 Etheostoma cragini | reverse complement strand
CCCCCCCCCCCCCCCAAAAAAAAAACCAAAAACATCTACCAGCAGCAGAAGCATGCATGTAATATAGCATATAGACAAAAACACATTCCTTCTTTGTAGCATATTTAATAATAAGACACAACGACTACAAGAAACCGTTTTGTGAACAAACAGCTGCAGGGATTACAACCAACTAGTTTTCCTGTTGGAGACAAGTCGGTCATTTGGATGATAGAGGATAGACAGCTCTTTTACTCTCTTAACACAATAAATCATTTTAAATTTAGCTTCATTTTGCAGCTGTGGGCTAACTGGTAAACAGACATGTGCATGTTATATTTGTCCTCTGCAACACGTTTTCAGAGCGTTTTAGAGCCCACTAAGGATTCATTCCGTTCGTGTGAAGGCCTTCTCTCATCTCGGTTTCATTTGATGTCAAGAATACATCTGGTTTTTGACATGATTCGTCAGGATGACAAGTTTCCTTGTGTTTGCTACTAACAGTTAGCTTCGGTGTCCTGAATGCTGCAGAGAAACCTATTGTGCATGTGAGCTATGTTGTCTGCAGCGTAACTTCCTCAGAGGACATTAAATAACCGATCGCTCCTCTTTTATCAGAAACGCTTCCACCGCTCTCTCGCTGTTTGAAGGTGAGCAGCTGTCTAATGTGAGGCCTGTGTGTGTCTGTGTGTGTGTGTGTGTGTGTCTCTCTCTCCTTATTACTGTAAACAATCCTACAAGATTTACAAATGTTTGTTTGATGCAAATCCGAACAAATCCGCCGCTGTTCGTGGACACTCCCTGCGCTGTTTGCGCGTCTTGGCGCAAACATGTTTAATGTCCTGGTCGGCAGATATTTATTCAGCTGCTGCGAGCTTCATTTACATAAAGAGAGGGAGAGAGAGAGAGAGAGAGAGAGAGAGAGAGAACAGACGCCTGGCTGCGTCTGAAACATGCTCTACGCAGGCGGGAAGAGGCCTACACTACGCATCGATCAGGCTGATAATCTGATCAAGTTGATGAGGGAGATTATCGATGGGACAGTGGTTCATAACATTTAAGGCTTGTGACCCTTTAAAATGCCGCAAAACTACGCAGTAATCTATCAAAGTAAAACTTCGCTCCCACGTTGTTTTGTTTGGATGAGTTTGAGAGGCCTGACGAGGCAGCACTGTCAAATACATCACAAAGAGCAAATCGGATTTATTTAACGGTTTTTTCTTTCAGATCTTGTTGTTTTTTGAAGTTAACATGTTTCTCTGATGAGCAGTTTTAAAGCACTGAAGAGGTCATGTTTGACAAAAGCATGTCTCATCTTGTGATCCCACTATGGCTTAGTTATACAGTTTAATAACTTCAGCTGGAAAATGAGTTGATTAATCGATTAGAAAATGACCAACTATTTTTATAATGATTAATGGATAGACATATTTGGCTTTTCTTTGTGGTATAATAGTAAATACGTTGGGGTTTGAATCGAGATTTGGGAAATGTGCTAACCATTTTCGACTCAGACATTTTATAGACAGAACAATGAATGAAGAACATAATCAGACTCACTTTTAATGAAAATAATAATTGCAGACCTCATGAAAGCATGTGTCCGAAGTCCGGTTCTGTTATGTTTCTTCTTAAATTCTTTCTCATATTTGTTAATAAAACCCCAAGGAGCAGAAATAACCTGCTCCCAGCGGTTAATCGGTTGCACATAGACGGTGGTTATCAGGGAGATTCATTAGCATGAAAGCCGTTTTGCTTCCATCCCCTCCTCTGCTCTCAGTGCGGCCTTGGCTGGTGAAAAACATGCTCGTCCAAAACATCCTTGCCAGAGAACTCTCGCAATATTTTCCTTTTGCTCCCCCCACCCTCCTACTCTTTTATAATGCGTTTATGCCTGCAAGCATTACACACACAGACACACACACACACTTACACTTACATCTGACCCCCTAACCTGGCCCCACCTACGTAATTACCGCATCAGAGGCACTGAAATTCCTGCAGGTTATTTTGGAGAAACCAACTCGGGGCGCAGGAGTAATTATCACGCCATTACAGCGCTGCATTCAATTACGCCTCGATCAAATGGCTCCCGGCACTATATTTAGGGCTTTTTAACGCCGCAGTTTAAAAAGACACTTGGTGTCCCCAAAGCGAGAGGAGATGTTAGTGTTTTTAATTTAAATCAGAGACAGAGGATTAAATCGGCTGCTCTCTACACGCGTTCACGGTTTGTATTAATTATGGACTAATTTGCATGTACCCCGTTATAATTAGGTGAAAAACATTCAACAAGCTTTTAAATATAAGTGTGACTAATTCAAATGAGAGAAAACAGGATTCTTGAGTTTGTAATTTGCTGGTGTACATGCACCTTAAACAAATGTTATTTTTATATATCTATATATATGTGTATATTTTTTTTAATAACTTGACTCCCTGTTGGGAATCAAACAAACAGAATCCACTGTAGAAAATAAATATGACTTAACGGATCTTTATTGGATGAACATGTATGTAAGGGTGGTTTGCCTTGAAGATACATTCAACATCTTACTGTCATTTTGGAGCAATAACTCAACATTTCCTCTCCAAAAATAAAAATGCTCTGACTCCAATATCAAGCGAAGTGCTGCGGTTCAAACATGTCCAATATCACGACAATGCCCAAGAGAGGAGGTCTGGGTTGAAAATGTATAGCAGTTAGAATAATAACCTCCGGAAAACAAACTGGAACCTGGACAGAGGCCCAGAATAGTTCTGCAGCTATATTTTAGATTTAGACTTTTTCCCCACCCCAATACATTTCAAATTGCCAAAACATTTATCTGAGTAAAACAACATATATAAAAGCTGAACTTTATGGCCAATTTGTTCTCTTTGGAATATTTGGAAAGATTTACATACAGGTTTTTTTTTTTTTTTTTTTTTCTTCCAAAGTGGTAATAAACAATTTCAAATTCGGGAAAAAAAAAAACAACTAAACATGGTCACTGTAACTGACCCAAATACATATTTACATATTTCAGCTTCTTGATGCAGCTGACTAAAAATCTCTGTCATCCTAAAATAACAAATTTGAGAAATAAAAACTATACAGGATTTGATTGGGTTTGGAGGTAAAAAGGGCACTGCAGGCAGTTCCTGTCGGTGCACCAGAGGGAAAGTATTCCTCCCATCCAGACAGCTGGTGGTCAAAGGAGTTTGGTTGAAGTGATTTTTTTTTTTTTGAAAAACAGTTTGGTTTTCTTTCGGTCATCCAAGAATTAACGTCTCAAAAACCCATTCGTCATTGACAGGAAACTGCTCCTGAAGTTTTCTCGTCTCAGGACTTGAGACTGTTTCTCTTCGCTTTTTTAAATTTTTTTAAAAAAAAAGACATGGGAGGGTGCGAGGGAGGAAACAAAGTCTGATTGCTGGGCATTCCTGTTGCTATCTTGTAATCTTATGGTTCATAAACTCTTTTTGTCTTTAAAAACAAGCAATATGCTAATCTGGAAAAAAAAAGAAGAGGGAGCCAACAAGCAGGGGGGTGGGGGGCCTGATCACAAGACTTGGAACCTCCAGGAGGCCTGGTCTTTGTAGTCCAAGCAGTCTGTGGTGTTAAAGTTGAGCTTCCACGAGGAGGCTGCAGTCTGCTCTTTGTAATCCAGGCAGTCGGAGGAGTTGAAGGCCAGGCCGGAGCCGCCGTAGGCCTGGTGGTGGTGGTGATGGTGGTGGTGGCCTGATGACTGGCTGATGTGGTGGTGCGGGTGGCCCGACATGGAGGAGGCCGTCATGGGGCTGAGCTGGTGGGGGTGGTGGTGGGAGTGCATGGGGGCTAGGTAGGAGCCACAGTCCACGCCACTGAAGTAAGAGCTGGACGGGGTGGGGTAGCCTTGGCCGTAGCCTGGCGTCTGGTTGTAGGACATGGGGTAGGAGGTGGCGGCGGCAGCAGAGCCTGACATTGAACGCTGCATACAGGAGGCGTTAGAAGGTGGTCCGGGCTCGGGGAGCGGGGCTACTGCAGGAGCAGGAGCATTTCCAGGGGAGATAGCGGGGCTCCAGATGGAGGAGACGGTACTGATGGAGGTAGAGGTGCTGCTGAGTGCCGCCGGGCCCGTGTGATTGGTGGAGGAGGAAGAAGAAGAGGACGAGCCGGTGCTGGAGATGGCAGGAGGCGTGAACTGGCCGCTGCTCTCGGAGCCGGTGCTCTCCCGGGCCGGAGAAGACTTCTTCTTGGGCGGCCTGGCTTTAGCACTGCTGCCGCTCTGCTGCTGCTGGCGACACTTGGCTCTCCGGTTCTTGAACCACACCTACAACCAAGAACACCAGCCAGGAGTTAGAAACCGTACCCACAAACAACCTCAGCATTCCATTTAAAACAATAAATAAATAAAAATACTCCCAGGCCATACTGGGAGTACATTATGGAGGGAAATTGGGGGTTATTAGCCATCAAGGTTCATTTCCACCCCGGCCCCTTGGCTCGGACCAGCCAGGGGTCTAGTTTCATACCTGGTAGACGGCTCTGAGATAACAGGTTATTGGGTTTCACCACACAGTAGGGTAACTCTAGAGCACTGAGAGGGTAGGATCATGTAGAGCATTTTGTTTCACACACACACACATTCAGAGAATAACTCAAATTGTGAAAGGAGGGTCCTGCCTTGGTTTTCCCCTGATGCCTTTAAAGAGTAGTATTTGTTCACATCACAGTACACCAATGAGTTGTTTGTAGGGTATTTGCTGGCATTTACTCTTAACCTCTTCAGTGTAGATCCCATATTTCAGATCAAATTACACAGCCTTCAGTTAGACTGCATCAAATAATAATGAAACAAGCGACCAATTCAGCTGAAAAGTCACTTTTTCCTAATCTGAAAAACAGCTTTGTTTACATCAATGTGTACAATCTGTTTTATCTGTTGGATCCCTGCACAAATTAAAGTGGCGAACCATTGTGGTGAGCTAAACCTGAGCCGGGGTGGGAAAGAGAAGATTGTATGCATGACCACAACATTTGAATGCAACCCTGCCGTTAAACGACCCCTCCTCAATGGTTTAATGGCAGTAACACGTTACGGTTACTTCCCCAGTAACTGTTCAACAACCAGTCTGTCATTTTAATACCAGTCATAATCTCACCATTATCCATTTTGAAAATGTATCCATATATCCATTATTAGCCTCTTTAAAAAGGGGCTTAACTCACGTAAATCATGAGCTGCCAGGTCTAAAATGACCCCCATTACTTCCCTCATAAGTTATTATATAATCCTTATGTTGGACTAGGCCTACATGATAATGTAGGTTTTTTGTAATATTAACTGATATAAAATACTACAAAATATTGTAATAAAAGGAACATTTAAATCTGTTTAAAACAGACTTCTGCTCTCAAAGAGTGAGAAGCAAAGAAATAACTTTGAACTAACTCACTTTTAAAAAGTGCCTAATCAGTATGTTTAAGTAACAAATACAACACAAGCTCCTTGCAAAAAACATTGTTAATGGTAGTTAAATTGTCACTTGAAATCCTCGTTAGACTGTTCCAGGGTGCTGGGCCTATTAAGCTTGCATTAGTAGGCCTATAACGTTAATTCTATGGTTATAAAGTGTCTTATGCAACAATCACGCCGTTTAACGACAGCTAAAAGCGTCTTTTATCATGGAGTTTATTCGGTTGGCCCAGGCTGGTGTGTTTCCACCGTCTTACTGTCAGAGTTAGACCATTTCTCACCTGGACTCTGGACTCCGGCAGGTTGATCTTCAGCGCGACCTCCTCCCGCATGAAGATATCCGGGTACCGGGTTTTGGCGAACAGAGACTCCAGGACGTCGAGCTGAGAGCGGGTGAAGGTTGTCCGCTCGCGTCGCTGCTTCCTGGGAGTCGCTGCAGGAGAGAAGAAAACAGCGGAGTCCGTTAATGAGAGCGGACAAAACGAGCTGAGAGACAACCTGGAGGGCCGTCTCTACTTCAACAACACGTCTAGGTTTAACATTTATTTAAAGTGATGGGATTTATCTGGCATTATAAAGTTCACTATTTCTTTTCTCCGTTTATTCTTGCAGTTATTTATTAAAATAAAAAAAAAACAATATACCTTTAACTTCTTTATTTTGTTGTGTCCTTTTAAAAGTGGACATAACAAAACCTAGGCCTACTGCTCCTTGCTGACAGTAGAAGATAAAGCTAAATCATTTAATGGGAAACCATGTGAATGTACCACTCATGGTAGGCTACTCACACTACTTAATGGGCTACTTGGTATACATTTCTTTTTGTATTTTTGTTTTTGTTGTCTTGTAAACTTTTTGAAATACAACCAAACAACACGTTGTTGTTATCATCATCATCATGCTATATTTGATTATTTAATAAATATTAAATTGGCACCAAAAACATATTATTTGACTTGTATATGTTTAGATAATTTTCTTCACGATGGCTGGAGCTCTCATAGTTTACTGCTCCAGACTGGGTGCCTTCATGTTTATTAAAAGGTGTTTGGGTGTGTGAGTGTGTGTGTGTGTGTGTGTGTGCGCGTGTGCGGGGCTCCTACATGGGTAGCCCACTGAGGGGTGCAGCAGGTCCATGGCAGCGCCGCTGAGCCCCAGGCCGTTGACGCCGTAGGGGGGCTGTTTGAGGTAGGACATCATGCTACAGGCGGTCACTGCTCCACCCAGCTCAGGCCAGTGGTTCGGTTTCCCCCGATGCTGCAGCTTGACGGGACAGGGGGCCGATCCAAGTCACTGCGCACAGAGGACAACACATTAGACACAATCAAGGATGAGGACAAAATGCTTTTACGCAGGCTTATTTCAAACAAGACGCACAGTGAGAAAGAAACTCCCAAATGTATATATTTCCTAAAACTATTTACACATTTTTAAATAGGATTCTCGCTTTATAATCCATTTTCTTCAAACTGGGAGAAAACAAAACCTTAGCTACATAAGGTCCCTAAGAAATGCCATTGTTATATTATTTAGTGGCGGTGTAGAAGCATGAGTTAGAGGACGATAAACTGATCCTTTAGGAGCACAGACGCGCGCTAAATCCTCCAGGAATATTGGATTTTTAGTGAGAGGATAACGGGGTCAAACGGCTGCGATTCAGGACCCCAGCGGAGGAAATAACCCCCAAACCGACGCTCCTCAGCTTTTCATACACCAACCAGGCTGTAGTCACGGTTTCAGCCTTTTTAACTTTAACCCAAGATGAATTTAAAAAATAATTTTAACTGGTACATGTTGTGTGATCCTGAAAGTTTGGGTCAATAAATCATTGCTATTCTGAAACTATTTACGTTTATTCTTTTGAGCACACACACACTGAATGTTCACACACTTCCCATTTTTTGACCAGCACACCACCTCCTACCTGGAGAATATTGTTGTTGTTTTTTAAATCATTAAATACATATGTTATATATCTAAAGCCTCTTTCCTCAAAACAATGATACATATTTCAATCATTTGGCCTCTATTACGTAATGCTTATTAAACGGTGGCCTTATAGAATATATTTATTTCCTAACTATTGTCACTTTTAAAGTCTAAACACTAAATTGGAATTTAAATGAAGAAACTCTTTTTTTGCACTTGTGTTTGAATTAGTGTTTTGTCTCTCTTTTCCACGTGTGTGTGTGTGTGTGTGTGTGTGTGTGTGTGTGTGTGTGTGTGTGAGTCTCACAAACGCGTAAAAAGATGTATTATGGATGGAGATGTATTATGCATGGAGATTGATCATCTCTACATATATATATATATAAAAGAAGAAGAAATCCCGGCTGGGCTCGTGTGGAGTCTCAGTTGGTTTCAGCTCGTCTAACTTTGCCTGTGACCACAGCGAGGCTCCACTGGATTAACTCAGTCCACAACAGAATACAAATTCTAAATAAACCATTTTGTCTGGAATTAATATTTTTTAATATTCAGAGACAGATCTGATTAGCTAGTTTGAATAGTTTCTAAGATATTAACTTTAATATCGCTTTTACTTTCCAGGTTTCTTCTGGATTTTAACCTCAGAGGAAAAGAACCAATTCTCCACTTCTTCATTTTCACCAAATTAAAACACAAATGGTAAACTAATATTTTCTGTAAAGCACAACTATGATTTTTTTTAACCCTTTCCGTGGATTTTAGATGCTGTCTAGCCTGTTTCATTGCATAGACTAATTATGTGTGTTTCGCTCAGATTGAATGAAGATTACATTCAGGGAAATATAAAAAAAAAATACTCTCATACACTCATTTTATTCACCTAATTTAAAAATCAGCACATCCTCCAACTTTAAACTAACCTGCATTAAGAGTCAGAAAGCTGATATTCCTGATGGTTTGAAAGAGGGAAATCTTTTTAATAAACGCATCAAAGCTAGTTAAAGCGTGTGAATTAAATTAGTGTCTCTGAAGAGGAGATTATTTTAACAATGAGTTCCTAACTGACCAACCCAAACCTGAACTCACCAAACGTGTATTCCGGCCGATTTCTAACCCGCCGTTGCAGCCCTGCCAGGCCGGAGTGACAAGGAGAGATCTCGGTGCAAATGAACTCAATTAGAATTTAGATTAGACCTCCGGGGAGAGAGCGTTTCAGAAGGGCTCTTATCAGCAAAATAAATTAACAAAAACTAAAACACGCCTCTCCAATTATCTACTAAGTGGTTCAAACGCTTTAATGGCCAATTGCTCTCAAATAAAAACTCGCAGGAATGAATTGGAATGGGAAATATGAAAATTATCTACTCAGGAGGAAGTTGACTCAATTTCTCCAGTTCAGGTCGGAGTCCTCCACGGTAACCATTAATTGATATCTCATTTAAAAAAAAAAAAAAAAAAAAAAAAAAAAAGCACCCAAACGTTCAGTGGGGGAAATTAAAATCATGTACTTCACATGTCCCACTTTCACGTGAAAACACGATCCTGAAATAAAAAAGTGACTTTTCTGTCGCTTTTACGCGTCAGCTGTTTGTGTTACTGGTAGTCATGTCGCTCGGAGAAGCCTGGCCTGTAAAGGCGCACAAACTGAACAAGATCCACATGAAATGAGTAAAACAGAAGGAACTTTACCTTGTTTTATTCCTCTTCCCTTCTCCCGAGCGCCGGGCCGCAGGAGGCGAGCAGCAGTAAAAGTATCCAGCAGTAGGAAGTCTGCAGGGCATAAAACCTCAAGCAGCGGCAGACTTGCTCAAAAACAAACACCAGTGTGCAAACCGAGCAGCATCACGGAGAAAACACGAGAGTTATCAGCACGCGGGCGTCACCGCGTCCTCGGTGCGGTTCCGGGTGTTTTTGCAGCCAAATAAATCAAACTCATTTGCTTTCAGGGGGCTTGTCGTTGTCTGTCAGAGTGTTAAGGTGATTTCTAATGGAGACGGATGGAGATTGATCACCTTCTCTCCGCCCTGCGCCTCTATGAGCGGAGGACACCTGCGGATCCGCCTCCTCCGGCCAATCGGAGCGCGTCCCCGGTCTGACGGACGGAGGGGGCGGCCTATGAGCGCGCAGAGGCAGCCGGGAGAGCCCACTCCCACTTACCCCCTCCTCTCGGTCCCGGTCCCGAGAACAGACGAATTACTGAGGTTTTGGAAAAGATAGAAATGTTTCACAGGCCTGCAGGAGAAACAGAGAGCGTAGCTCTGCTCTGCTGTGCGTAAAAGAAGAATTCCCGTTTCACAGGGAGAGTTTCTAATTGTTATTTGCACCCAGCTCACAATAAGAAGAGCTACTGGAAGCATCTAGTACTGTCAAAAAACTCAATCTGCGGACTTTTCCTCCATCTAAACTCATTTTCTTCTGAATAACGTTCCTGTTTTCTCACTTCCTTGAATTGAACGATGCCTAAAAGTGTTTTTTATTAATAGCAAAAACATCTAATAGTGTTATATGAAAGAAAAATCACTATTCGGAATGTTTGCAGGGACAGAAAACGGAGAGAAATGGTTGTGTTGAGGCCTGACATGTTTGAGAGGGTGTTCAGTTTGACAGAAAGCTGCATTTTGGTTTATCGACACCAGAAAAACACATTTCCTGAAGGGCCGGGAAGCTTCAAAAGCTTTTTTTTTTTTTTTAATTAATAATACTGTTATTATTACTGTTAATTCCTCTGTGAGGATATTTTGTCGCCTCAAAAAGTAAACGTGAGAAATTAAAAAATGAGGAAAGGAGTTAAATTTATCCATTTTGATTTTATTGTGAAATAAACACCCCCCTCCCTCCCTCACTCCCCCCTCCCCCCACACACACACACACCAATCTTCATGAATATTAATGAGGGCTAATCCCCATTTAGAATTACATTTGAGGATGGTTGACGTAAAGTTTAATAGGGATAGACCTCAAACTCACTGCGGAGGAAAAAGAAGAATCCGCAAAAGAAAAATCAGCACCAAAAGCTGCGGTCACTGAATCGAATCATGCACTTAACATGTCGATGTTGTGTTTTAATGTGTTTTAACCCATCACACACAACACAGACAGTATTTTTATTTTCTGTTGTCGGGCCCGTGTGTCAGTGAGGGGTCTCTCTGCAAAAACATCAACTTCTGGAAATGAGTCCTGAGCGAGTTTATATTTATATTTAGAGAATAAACCGCGGGGATGGAAATTGTGTGTGTGTGTGTGTGTGTGTGTGTGTGTGTGTGTGTGTGTGTGTGTGTGTGTGTGTGTGTGTGTGGTATCAAAGTGGAGGCCTTAAAAGTCATCGACGAAGAGCACTTTGATAGAGAAACTTAGACATCAATAGTCGACGGAAGTAATGTTGGAGGTTGAGTGCAGAGGCCTGCAGTGATGCCGGTTGTTACAGGCAGGGCGGTGGAGGAGAAGGGCGCCTGAACGCATCGAAACGCACATTAATACGGCTTTCATGAATTCAGTCTATTTTACGCAAGGAGGCCAAACCAGACGGATGGTGACAGTGAGTGTGGTCAAATGAATGAATGAGGCTAGGACGTGAAGCGAGGTCATGTGCAGAGAGAAGATGCCAAATCACCATTTTGGGGTTAATTGATTTGGGTTTGTGTTGCCAGGCTGCTGACTGGGGGTCAAACACTTTTACGCACCTTTTTTTGATTTCCTACCACATCTAAAGTCCGAGCAGTCAGAGGGCCCGACCGAAATACCAACACCCCTCCTCTCCTCTGCACACTCACACACAGGCTCCGTTAAATTATGCAAAAAGGCCATTCAACAAATATGGCCCTCACAACACAAAAGAGTCGGGTTATTCTGACATTTCCTCTTACATTTCTTGTTTTTTTCTACTCTTTCGATGTGAGTAAGACCCCGAGATAAACCCCTGAACAAGTATCAAGTTATCAAGTTGCACCAACCTTTTGTAATAAGAGTATTTTGTCTAATCCCAAATTGCAGTTGAATTTTCTTAATGCTGAGCTGGTAAAGCCTGGGATTAGGCGGCGAGGAGAGGAGGGGGAAAAGTTTTGTCCCTTCAGCCGGCAGGATTGGAAGCGGGGATCTGCGGGGATGTTGTCGGTGCTTATTAAAACGATGATGTATAAAACACAGTGCTGTAGGAGCCCGGGCGCTGCACGCAGAGACCCGGGCTCCCTCAGGTGCAGTTTTTTGGACGGCGGCGGGGAAAGGAAGTAACGCAGAGGCCGAGCGGCGCTCAGCACCTGTGAGGTGAGGCCAGGAGACATCAAAGCTCAGGAGATAATCCATTCCGCTGAAGGATCCTCAGCTGCACAGCAGCGCCGAGGCACCGCCGCCTTTTACGCAGCGCTTCGCCCTTATTCACTGAAAAATAGGAAACTGACTCCAAATGTTTTTCACTCCAACAGCTTCAACAGGAACAGTCCAGACCCGAGAGATGCTGCCGAGGTAAGACGTGACTCCGTCATTTTATTCTTTCTCACTGCCAAAATTATCTTTTCTTATAATCTTGGATTCATCAGTTGAAATTCTTTCAAAGACCTGAACGTCATTTCAACCTGCAGTGATGTAATATGAAGGGAATAACTTCAGTGGATTTAATAGTGATGTTAAAAGGAACATAAAAACGTAAGTCAAATTTAGGAGTTTTTAAAAGAACTTGGAACATATTCTATTTATTTATATAATATACCATTTATACAGTAATTTTAAATCCATGTAGAAGTGACCGGTATTATGATTAATTTGAAAAGATTTCTACACACTCTCTATCTCGCAAACACACACACACGCACGCGCGCGCGCAGCCTTGTGAAGGCACCGAGCAAAACGACCATCGCCGTTTTGGCTCTTTACTTTTATTCTCCAGATTACAGGCCCCCGAGATAAAGGCGCAATAAACTAAAACAAAGCGCCTCGGGGGACGTACAGTGCGTAATGTGCACGTACAGTCGGACCCAAGCAGAGAAGAAACAAATCAGCAAATTAATTTGAAAGTATTAGAAAGGCCGGGGAGGACGTCTGCTGTCACAACCGATTTTGCTGCTTTAATCGGGGATGTGAGGCTGCCTGCGGGCATGGTGCGCGGGGTTCAACCCAGACATTCTGCTTTTTATCATAGGAACAGTTGTCACTCTTTACTTCAGTTTGACATCAGTCAGCATTCCCAAAACTGATGCAAGTAAAAACAAAAAAGGTAAATTAATTTTTTTT
>NC_048423.1:3769734-3774280 GCF_013103735.1 Etheostoma cragini | reverse complement strand
TCAAACAAAAACCCGAACGCCAATTTTAATTTATAAACACGCACAAGTCGCAGGGGAATTGAACGGAGCGCCGAATAATAAGCATTGCTAAACGAAACGCTCGCTGGTGAAAGCAGTGATAGGGGCCACTTACGTGCGGCGCTGCAGCCGAAGACGTGCATGGATTTCAATAAGTTTTCGTTGTGTGAAAAACATACATGGAATTTGATCTAGAACATGTGGGATTGGAGGTAAAAAGGTAAACAAAAAAAAGAATACACTGATTTAAAGTTTTGAAGATTACAAGTTTTAGAAATGTGTGAGTAATTAGATACATTAAAATATGACTTTAAAGACACAAAAATTCGTCGTTCGTATATAACTATATATAACAATTATAAAACTGAGCCAAACGCTTGTACATTTAATCCATTCAGCTTTAAAACATATGGAAACAAATACGCCACACGCGGCCTTTGTGGAGTATGAAATCATAAGGACTTTATTATTGAAGACTTGGGTTATGACACTGGAATAAATAAACAGATAAATGTTCAACACGTAAAGGACAACCGCCCCACATGGGGAGCTCTAAGTGATGCACGTAGAAGCCTAGTTCTCTTCTTCAGAATACAATAAATAGAAACCAAAAGTTATTGAGCAAAATGCCCATGAAAAGTGATAGTTGTACTTACAAGCAGCTTAAGTGGACAAACGGCAATAAATAATATATATATTTTTAGTTTTTGACGACATGAATCGTGACAAAACAAAGAGGATTTTGGAAGCTGTTGGTCAGAGCAGACATGAAAATATACAACAAAAGTTTTGTTTTTTTTAACATGATCTTACTTTTGGTAAACTGCTTTCAAGCCAACGCAATAAAAAAAAAAGCAATAGGAAAGTTAAGATTTATGAATGTGTTCCCCCCTTTAAGATATTTTACAAGTAAAAACTCTAAAATGAAATAATTAAAAGAAACAGTCAAGTAAGGAAGTAGCTTGAAAAGACTGATATTATTATAATTTTTTTTTCCTTTTTAAAGTCCAACTGAAACGTTACCTTCTCAACATGATGAAAAGAAAAAAGCCCCCCCCCCCCATTAACCCAGTTGTGCTGTACCTCAAACTGACTGCTCTCCACATTCAGACAGAGACGGCTGGGCTGCTGCTGCATCAGCACACGCAAATATCACACAGGTTTGCTCTTGTCTCTTACTTATTTATGTTACATACAAGTACCGTTCTTTGTAAAGAAAAGGAGAATTACAATTAAAAAAATGTATAAGTGGGACAGTTTGAGTCAGTATAAAGTGGGTGCAAAGGCATCGCAGGACCTCTGAACTCGGCTCGTCCTCTGTGGGTAATTTGACCAAAACAACAACCACATCAGGATTCCAATAACTAGAATACATATATAATAATAATAGAAATATTTAGGAAAGCCACTATCAAATATTAATTATATTATTCATTCTTATTATGCTGATACATTTCTTTTATCGGCTACATTTGTTGGTTGTGTTTTTTTGAAAATGACAATCATTGAAGCACACACTTCTCCTCCTTCTTGACCATCTTTCCTTTGTTCTGCTCCAGCGTCCTCTCCAGGTGCTCGTCCTCCTCCTCGGCCCTGCGGAGGGAGGACACAGGTCAAAAGGTCAGATGTGTAAGGGGAATTGGGAGTGGAGGGGCACGCACACACACACACACACACACACACATACACACAACAGTACATGCCACAGCAAACGTGGTGGTGCTGCCTGTGGAGTGGCCTAGCGCCAAGGGCAGAGCTCTGAACTTTCACCCGCCTGGCACCCTGTTGGCGGACAGTGCCGCCAATCTGGAAGGGATCCCGCCCATGCAGGTGTTCTGCTGCCGTGCATGCAGCCTGGAACTGCAGGGCATGTGTTTTCACTATGTCTACGATTTCTGGGGGGACCGCTGGAAATGTAAAGATTGGAAGCAGACGCTCTCGCTCTAACTCTCCAAAGGGGGCTGGACATTCCCAGACTTTATATTTATAGGTTTTAGACTGTGACTTGTTTTGTGTCTGGGGTTTAACTTGTGTCTGGACTTTAACTTGTGTCTGGGGTTTAACTTGTGTCTGGGGTTTGACTTTTGTCTGGGGTTTAACTTGTGTCTGGTGGGTAACTTACTGTTTCTCCTGGGCGTCCAGGTCCCTGACCAGCGCGTCTCGTTTGTTGACCAGTATGACCAGCTCATCCAGCAACAGCTGCTCTCGTCTCTTCTGGGCCTCCGTCTTCTGCCAGTCTGCAACCACACCAGAGGAACAAACTACTTCAGAACAGGAGACACTGAGGACTGTTTTTATTCTAAAACCTCAAGACATTTGTCACATGGATGAAAGTTTTTTTTGTCTTGCCAGGAACTTGTGACTGTACAGCAGAGCAGACTCATGAACTACCTCACAGTTTTTTTTTGTGATCAAATATTTTATTTTTTAAGACAACATTTTTACAAAGACTTAACTCATATCCTCCAGGAATAGAAATTTGCCTCCTGAGCTCTTCTAATAAAACCCTTTGGACATGACTTCCCTTGTTTCCAGCTCTTTATCAAGTAACTGAGTCACAATAAAGGATTACAGAGCTTCAACATGACGGACAGGTGGTCTGGTCGGCTAGTTGGGTAAAAGTTCCTCTTCTTATTACCCTGCTGGACAGTGTGGTAACACTCTGTCAGGTTGTGTGCGTGTGTGTGTGTGTGTGTGCACAGTGACGATGTGTTGACCCGAGCAAACACACTTGAAGGATATTGTCATGTTAATCTGCAGCACACAGATACATAAGGAGTCCCATTCCCACAGGAAAAGGATTGTGTTTTAGGATGAAAAAGAATTTCATCATGGCCGATTAAGGGTAACAGATATATTGTACGTAGCATTCTATTCATTTTTATTTTAGCCCAAAAAGTTGGAAAATACTAAAGTTTTGCGTGAATTTTTTAGGTTAAAGTTTAGTAACTCATCTTGGATAAAGATTGATTGAAAGTTCGTTTCTTCTTAGTTTAAGATTTAAAAAATGCTGTGGCTGAGCTTTTGTGGTCCAATATTTTTCATAGAAACATTTAAATAAATATAAACTGTAATCTCAAAGCCAAACAGTTTGTTCCTCAGCTAAATAAACACACAAACAAACAAACAAACAAACAGGTGAGCCCTGACCCTTGTCTCTCAGTTCTTCAGGGCCTTTTTCAGGAAGGGCCCCCACAGGGCCCCGCAGGGTCCAGGTGGGACCCCAATCCAAATCCCCTCAGCCTCTGCCTGGAGGGGAGGGCGCTCGCTCCCCCTGGGGCTCAAATATCCGCCTGGCGCCCTTGGCTCCACATTCATAACACCGGGGCAGCACTCTTCCCTCCCTCACCCCCAAAACTCACCCCCAAACACTGCAGTGCGTAAACAATTGCATCTTTACAAAAGATTGTTTGTTTACTTCCTTGTTGTACAATTTACACAACAATCCAGCATCTGTGTACATCATGTCAAAACAGGACAACTAGTATTTACTTTAGATTAAAATAGATTCAACTTTGTGTTGTTGCACACAGCACCAATGCAACAACATGCATCATTTTAAATCAGACTAAAACATGTTCTAATACAGAAACATCTAAAACTGACAAAAAAAGTGTCTCTGTAGATTTTCCGCACTGTCCAACAGCTAAAGGAAAGGCTGGAAATCTCCAGCTATTCCTCAGCACAGTGTGAGAGAATGTGTCCCCCTCGAAAACCCTCCATCGTTTCATATTTAAAAAAAATCCACTCTCTCCCAGACAGAATTCAAACACAGTGTGCAACTTCTGTGGCGTGTAGGCAACTTCACCCCTCTATCAATATTTAACCGCCTATTGATTCGAGAATAAAAGCAATGTTGTAAAATGTCACTCCCAAAATAAGTGTGGCTTTATTAAAAATAAATATCCCCCCCTCATTGAGTCAAATTGCAGCAGTCAGGATGTGTGTGTGTGTGTGTGTGTGTGTGTGTGTGTGTGTCACGCTGGGCCCAGTGTGTTTGTCCTGAAAGGTCTGCGCTCTCTTCATTGGCCCCGCTCGTCCCTTTGAAGTCGACCACAGAGCGAAATGAACACAGTTCCAATATTTGGCTCTACGTTCCTCTCTTCCTTTCTCTCCCGTTCTCTCCCTTGTTCAATTTTTCTTCTCAGGGAAGCAAATTGAGTCTCTTAAAGCTTTGTGGGGGAATCGGCAAATACTTTATAATATATATAATAACTGGCAAATGTGTTCAAGCCTGTATCTGAAGTGTTTTTTTTTCAATTTCTTTTTAAACAAGAGGTTAGTTTAGGATACTGAGAAATTAAAACAATTGTGTCAAGTGTAAGGAAAGAAGAGCAGATGAGTCATCATGTGAGTCATCATCTTTAGAAAATTGTGAGACAGGAATGTTTATCTAACCAAATACGCCATAATGCCACACTCTCCCACAATCCTCTCTTTCGACAAGGCCGGCCCACAAGAGGAGGGTTCAGGAAACAAAAAAAACTTCCCACAAAAACAGAGAGGTATGTAAAAAAAAAAAAAAACT
>NC_048423.1:3767530-3769634 GCF_013103735.1 Etheostoma cragini | reverse complement strand
GGCTGATAAATGCAAACTATCTCAACAGCAGCCAAAAGATTTGATTATGTTACATCGCAAGCAAACGTTGAAAACTGAAACAACTAAAATGTAATGTTGTAATTCTATGATTTTATTTTAGGCAAAGTGTTAAAACCGAACCAGATCTGTTTTTATCCAGTACAGACCAACTTAAAACAAGTAGTTGAGAGTTAAGTAGCAAAACTAGTATTGTGTCTGTTTCCTCTGAGCCATAGAGCTCCATCATTGTCCAAAAATGAGTAAAAACACATTGATGAGCCTCACTGTTGCACTGGGGGATATGTTCATTTATTACAATGGACATGAGAAATTCTGAGTCAAAATATTTAAAGTCACATCTTCTGGGGGAGCAATGAGAATATGAACATTTAAAGAACTTTATCTTTGTTGTCACCTATTATCTTCCTAAATTCTCCCAAAAAGTCAGACAACTCGTGGAACGAAGATACTTGATATCGGCGGTTCCGTTCAACTAGGAACCCTGAAAGAGTTGGCGACATCATCAAAAGTCGCCTATGTGATAGGATTCCACAGTGCACCTAATCAATCAGGGTCTGTGGCGCGCCGCCCCGATGTGTTACAAAGCCCAAATAGATTTACAAATGGTAAGTGTGTGTGTGTGTGTGTGTGTGTGTGTGTGTGTGTGTGTGTGTGTGTGTGTCTGTATGTGTTTCAGGGGTGTGGAGAGGGATAAGCTCCTGCATAGGATTACATATTGATTTTAAACATATAAAAAAAGCTTATCATATCAAACCGTAACAGGAAAAACTCTGAGACCCGGCCATGCATAAATCCCTTTTAGATGGCGAGAGGGCGTCCACTTTAAAATACACACACACGGGTACTCGAAAGGAGCCAAGACACAGTTTTTTGTGTGTGTGCACACATAGGTGTGAATCAGTAAGCAGATAAAGAGGGCATAGTGGATCAATTTTGTGGCACGGAGATGAGAGTGTGGCATACAGATGGCATTTTCCCACCTGGCATCACACCAAGAAGGTACAAGAGAGGTGGTTATCACGGAGCATGCTCATAAACAACATCAACGCCAGCCAGACAGCCTCCACTTGACCCAAACTCTTTGCACATTTAATCAAACTCAGAAAACCTTTTTAATATCATGTTAGAGAAACGTTTCACTATGTGTCATTGTTTGTACTTTTCTCTTTTAACCCACCTCAGCTTACACCTTACCTTACTGTATTTCTAATAATATTTGTTCTCCATTAGTGTGATTTTTATTTCTGGACCTGCATTTAAACCTCTATTTCAGTTAATATCTCCATGTAGTTGATGCTGACTGTTAAGATCAAAACTGCAACGAAACAACTAAGGTCCTTAAATTATAAAGAGTATTATTGCCGTTTAGTGATCATGAAATGGTATACCCAGCAACACTTTATAGATAACTTCCTCTCTGCTTCTCCATCTCCACCTCTGAAGTATTTCCTTTCCTCCTCTGTAATGTGTACAGGTGTTTGAAATTTGTTTTATCATGACACAAAGAATGACTGTTAAGATCTTGAATCATAAAAATAAATCCAAGAAAAGTTTTGAAGAATCTGTTCTTTAGCAGAATATCAGCTTCAGAGTTGATTTCAGAGGAATCCTCTCTTTCTGACTTCTCTTTGCACCTCAAAGCACTTTCGTCTTTCTTCCTCTCGTCCTCTCATCCTCCCTCTCATGTGTCATGCAGCTCAAGTCAGCAATACAAATGTAGAATGAAACATCATGAGTCAAACTCTTTTTCTCTCTCTCTCTGGTCTGCAGCACCAAACGGAGACTGAGCCAAACAGCTAAACTGAGTTAACTTAATAACTCCTGCTTTTCCTTCCTTTCTGCGCGTCAAAATGTAAAATGTTTACACTAATATACAGACTAATGTAATACTTAATGTTCTATACTAAAATGTATAGAAATAAACTGTTAGCATTGTTAGCCATTTAGCTGTAACACATTGACCTGGACAGACTGTGTGTGTGTTTATGTATGATGAAGACTGTGGTCAAATGTGTAACTATGTGGAGCGACTGAGAGGAAGAGATAGAGCCAGAGTGGAGTGTGTGTGTGTGTGTGTGTGTGT
>NC_048423.1:3755103-3767520 GCF_013103735.1 Etheostoma cragini | reverse complement strand
GTGTGTGTGTGTGTGTGTGCGCGTGTCATTGCAAGTTTATATTTTTCTCAGCAGGTGTGTGTGTCAGGGCAGGTGTATCTTATCGAGATGTGTTTTTTTTCCCCCTCCCTCTGCTCTAACTCACAGTGCACGCTCTCTCTGTGTCATCGACTGGCCAACCAAATCAGCAATTACTCGGACACCCGACCATCGCTCAATGGACCTGCCCAAGCACCAAATAAGAGCTGGGTAGATGGGTGGAAAACACACACACAGTCACAAATAGACACACATATAAAGACAGACACACAAGTGGATATAGAAACACACCTGTAAGACATAAACACGGCGATGAAGAAAAACAGTCCCTCTCTCTCTCACACTCACACACACACACACACCAGCTCTCTCCCCAGCAGCTCAGAACTATCTGTGGCTGCTACAGAAAGGTAGAGCCTGTGAATGTTAAGTGCCTCCCTTAGGCAGGAAAATAAGGCCGGCTGATAAGTTAGTCAGCTGCAAATCTAACAAGTCCACATGAAGGCAGAGGAAGCGTGGTGACACGACACACCACCTCTCCACCTCACATACTATCTCTGCTCTCTCACATTCCCACACACAGACAAGCAGACAGACACAATACACATTCGAAACATAAAGAAATATATACAGACAGACACACACACACACACACACACGCACGCACACACACACACACACACAGACAAAAGCAGACACACACTTGCACACACACTTCAGCTCATTACTATAAACAAACACAGACACACACACAAATTGAAAGCAACACACACACACACTGGCATATGAAACAGAGAAACTGAAATCCTCTCATTTGACTCTAGCTGTGGACACGCAGCAGCTCAATAAATATAAATAAATAAGTGACCGTGCAAAGACAGAAGAAATCAACCCAGACGCAGGCAGCGTGGCACTGTCTGTAGCTCCTATTGGCTACGCATGTCTACTCCCCCCCTCAACCCCCTCCCTACCTGGCCCACCTCCTTTCTTGCTAATTACAATTGATTTATTATGGACCCGGTAGCTTATCAGGTGCCCGATGAAATTACAATGGGTGTCCGAAGGCTGTGAGGAGAAAGAGGGGTTGGGGATGGGGGCGGTGGTGGTCAATGTCGAATGGCAAAATCAATTAGCATTGATTGGCAAAAGGTTCATTTTGCCAAAGAGGACGAAGTCGAAGGGGATTAAACTTCCCTGGCCCCCTGACAACTTTGATATGACACAATGGTTGCTTTTCTGGCCGCGGTATAGTTAACAAGCTTTCAATAATATAACCGCATCAGGATTTTTTTAACCGCGCAAAACCGCCTCACAATGTGGCTGGATTTCAAATCAGGCATCGGCTAGTCAGGGACTAGGTAGGAAACAGATAGCATTGATCAAGTATCAGGAAGTGAAATCCCTCACAAGCTCGCATCTTAATCCTCATCAAGAAGCTGATGCAGAATTCAAATCATCCTGCTTCAAGCTCTTGATGAAGGCTGGCCTACAGCTGGACAGAACGCAACAAAGGCTCATAAGAGGTGGAGAAAGATGGAATAGACAGTAGCTTTACTTTCTCTTTGTTACCAGGAAATGCAAACTCTGTCTTCTCTAGAAGCCATTTTGACAGCTAAAGAAACATAATCAGATGTTCTGAAAAGTGACTCACTGACAGATTTTTGGTAATTTTGCTTCCCAATTGCCATCAGTAGCACAATCCAGGAGATTATTCTAAATCAGTAATGCTTCCTGATTAATTTAAGTGGAATCATTTGGTTGTCAAAATGATTTTCTGACAACACAAAGAGTTTGAAATTTAGAATTCAGAGACGAGAAATGACACATCTCTACCGTGTGACACCTGCAAACACCATAATAAATCCCAAGACCTCCTGAGTGTGTGTGTGTGTGTGTGTGTGTGTGTGTGTTTATCTTACCCTCTATGGCCAGCATGGCCCTCAGTTCTCTGTTCAGCAGTTCGAAGCGTCTCTCCAGATCGTGCTCTTTCTCCCTGTGGCAAGTTAGAAAGAGAAAGAAAAAAAAACACACAGACAACAAAGTTCATCAATATGTTAATGACTAAATCATTAAGCACTTAAAGAAACCTGCAATAAACATCGATTCAGCTACTCGCCTGAACCTTCTCCAGCTTCGCATTAATCTACTGCACATAACTGATACACATACTGCACTCACACAGCCCTCGGTGAATGTGAATGTGTGAGGGGAAAAAAAGGGAATATAAAGAGAAAAGAGGTGGTGAAAATGCATAAAAATACGAGTGTTGAAAAGCATAAAGGAGAAGGAAAAAGACAATTAAATAAATGTGTATCTACTGTATGGACATGCCATGAGTGTGTGTGGTCCACATGTGTGTATGTATGAGTAGATGTAGGGTATGTGTGTGTCTGTATGCAGCACAAATTAAATTCTTTCCTCTTTCAGCCATATTAAAAAATGAGCTTATTCGGTCCCTAATAGAATTTGTCCTTCACAGGCGCCTTTTCTCTTCGCCTCCACAAAGAGAACAGAAAGGGCTAATAATCAGCCCTTCTGTCAATTGGCCACTTTAAAAGCCTCCCTTTCCCACGATATAATGTGATTATGAATACTTCAATCTCTCCTCCACTTGCACACTTTGAAATCCCAACAGCCTCAAATAGAAAAAAGGCAGTGTGTATCAGTGTGTGTCTCCACCTGTCGCAGCTGACCACATACAAAGAGACTAGCGATAGAGTGATGATCGCCACATTTCTATTGATTTCATATCCTGTCCACATGTAAATCAATGAGCGGATAGACAGAGGGGGTGAATGGAGTGGAGTACACTCCCACCCTATGTAGCTTCGACTAGTTTGATCTAATGCTTGAATAGAAGTGCAATGATTCCACGCTTTTAGTGCTTACCACTTCACAAAAGACTAACAGGTGCTAATGGCGTCTGCCTTGAAAGATAGGGCATTCTGGATATGGTGTTAATGTGTAATTTTTAAGATACATACAGCAGAGAGAGCTGGTTCTGTCGTCTGATGAGCGCGTTCTTCTTGTTGACCAACATGAACCACTCCTGCATCATGGCCTCCTCCTCCTCCTTGTTGTTGCCTGGAAAATGCACACAAACACAAAAAAACAAGCAGAGTTACTCACATGATAATACACCATTTTCAATCAACTGTACATATTTATGTCTCTGTTGTTTCCTTGCATCCTTTTGAAGTAATAAAGAGAGTAGCTAAAAGAACAAGCTAAAATACACAGTGAGCTTGATAGCTTAAGGAATTTTCCACCGTCATTTGGGTCATTAAATAACATAAATTTGTGTAAATAACACACAAAAAAAGAGATTGATGCAGATAAACGACGAGAGTAAGAGTCAGCCTGTCCACCAGATATTTATGTGTGTTTATTCACTGCTCTCTTATGTTCCTTGTGTAAACATTCACATACTTCACACCATGTCTTTACAACGTCAATGCGACTTCAACCCAAGCGGGATTAACTCGGCGATTACCGTTGAGCGCCTTTACAGAGTGGAGCCTCTCACTGTAGGGCAATACATACCCCACCAATCACTCAGCAGGGCCTTAAAAAAACACATCTCTGGTACTTCTGGACGCTTAGTGTAATATCTGCTCCACACACGGAGAGCTAGCAAGGCTCAGATGCATGGCTAATGTAAGCTTCGCCCACGCCTGGGGCTAAAGCTCTGTGCTGTAACTTACTTACAGGGTACAATGGGATGCGCACAACTGATAAGGACAAAGCTCACTGAAGGAAAACCTTCACGTTAGCCACAAGAACAACCTCCGTTGGTCATGTTTGACCTGGAGTAACTGGTCTGGGAGAGGATCTGTATGTTTGACATCAACTGGGCATCTGTCGGCTGCTTCAGTGTACTGAAATTTCAAAAGGGATTCATTGATTTGAACACCAATTATTAAGGAGTTATTTCATGGCGGTTTTGCATCTCAACGTCTTTCAATACTGAGACTGGCACGAGATAACAATTACATCTAAGTCGTTAAAGTTTACGATTGTGTTAAATGAATTTTAACATTAGTAAAGTTGACAAAAAGCAGTTAAAGCAATAGTGCTTAGTTTCTGTCTCCCCCATGAGAAATTCTACGTAATGACGCAGTTTATTTGTAGCCAAGGAGTACATGGAAGATTAAAAAACATGATGAACTCTTCAAGAGGTCATTATCTTCATTTGATTTTCTGCATGCAAAAGTTGGACAACACCAGCTTCTGAACATACTGAGAAATACAGAGAGAGTTCTGTGGAGCTGAAAAAGGTCTTAAAGGTCCCATAGCATGAACATTTCACTTATGCGGTTTTCTAACATTAATATGCGTTCCCCCAGCATGCTATTGTCCCCCAGTGGCAAGAAATGGCGATGGGGATAAGAGCAGCCCTGGGTATCTTGCTCTGCCTTTGAGAAAATGAAAGCTCAGATGGGCCGATTTGGAATCTTGCTCCTTATGAGGTCAAGGTTACCTCCCTTTTCTTTTCGCTGTTTTGCCCGCCCAGAGAATTTTTTCCCGCCAATGAGAAAGAGAGAGACATCATGGCTTTTAAACGAGCAAAGTGTCAGTTGGTCGAGGCCACCACCCCCCCCCCCCCCCCCCCCCCCCCCTCAATAGCTACAGACACAGAAATGGCACATACTAAGCTCATAGTGGGACTGGCTCTAGTGGCTTTAATTCTGCACAAAGACTGAATTTCGGAAAAGAGACTTCCGATATGGTATTAGAGGACCACTAAATATATATATATATATATATATATATAAATAAAAGCATACAAAAAGCACCATGTCATGGAAATTTCAATTAGCTTTGTATCAACTCATTTGGCGATGGCTTGAACGTAACGGATGTCCGATAATATCAAAAAGTTACGCACTAAAGCTTTAAACAGGCTTGTCTTTTGAAATGTGATCTGTTGAGAAGCAAATAAATGCTGGTTTGCTATCATTGAGACAAAACTTTCAAGTTCAATTTGCATCTAATGTATGTTGTTAATGTGACAGGATTGGGATTTTAAATGTATTAACATGTTGTCTTACAAACACTTATAAAATCAAAAACCTATTTTTTACATTTTACTTTTCTAGATTAATATAAAATTGGAGTAAATTACCTTATGGGCATAAACTACAACTGAATTCAAATGATGTTTGTTATGCTATTTATTTGTATTTTGAATTTTTTTTTCCTGTCATTTTTTAAATAAACTCGGCTGTGGTCAGTTCAGTGAGCACTGTTTATGTCTAGAATTGGGATATACGCTTTGTGGCACTGGAGGCCATTTAAACAGCGACAGCAACATTAATCTGACACTCAGTACGTCTGTGAAGAGAAGGAATGGATGAAAACACAGGACGCCAGATGAAAGATCGTCTTAAGGCTTATGTTATTATCTCTCGCTGTTTTTTTCTCTTCCTTTCTCAAGAGGAGGGTTTAATAGCTTGGAAGCTACGACAGGCATCATAACAGAATTAACATTAAAAGAAGACATTTCATACCACTTATTTATTAATTGGAGGCTCAATGAATAATAGAAAAGGCACCGGTGCGCTATATAATGGAAGAAAAACATGTATGCCAAGTTTAGATGTTTTATATTTTTTCATTCTTTTCTATATGGAAAGCATTCTGGCAATTGTTTTTTTAACTTGTTTTTCAAATGTTTTTGTCACTCCTTTTTTTGATGGATTGAAACATCAGTGATGTGTTTTAAGCTCATTCTACTCATGCTTTTATTGGAAGACTATACATTTAAAAAACTAAACATTGATCACAATCTCTGCATAATGCTGCTCAGGACAGGAGAAAACCAGTCAAACACACACTCCACTGCTCATTGCAGAGGAGAGGGAGTGTTGGGACGATGCGTCATTGACGACAAAAGGCAGGCGTGTGGATGTGTGCACGGACACCGGCGCGTGTGTGGACATTTGTGATACTCTGAGCCAACAGATGTATGTAATTTCATTTAGGAGGTTGGAGCGGGGAGGGAGGGGGCAGAGAGAGAGAGAGTGAAAAAAAGAATGAGCAAATGAAAGAAAGCTTCAGGATTTAGCAGAATCGGGGACTCGTGGATTACTGTAGTCAACTTTGAAACGGACAACACTCGGAGGGGGGATAAAGCCGGCGCTGACAGGTCATTGTGCTGCCTCGAAGTCAAATAAAACAAGCAAATAATAATGGCAAATATTAAGCTCCTGTGACATTGTGGCGAGGCAGGCTGGAAGACGAGGGGGGATTATAAAGCTATATCCCCCACCGCTAGCCAGGGAGCAGCTACCAGCCAACAACCAGCCACATATTATGAAAGGAGGGAGGGGAGGCGCAGAGAGGGAGAGAAAGAAAATGAGGAGAGGAAGGAGAAAAAGGCAGGGAGGTCAGAGGAAAGGTATGGGAGGTAGAATAGGAGGGAAAAAAGGGCGGAAGGAAGGAGAAAGGGGGAGATGAGGTAGAGATGAACAGAGAGGAAAATGGTGAATGTGGACCCAACTGGAGGGAGAGACGAAGGGAATAAGGGCAAGCAGGTGAGCGATTTCAAAGCCAAGAAAGAAAGGAGGGAATGGAGGGATGCAGGAAGGACGAGTGGCGACAGCTGCTCAGCATCCTCCTCCCTTCACTCAACCTCTCTAAAGTTGAACTCTGAACTCCAGATACTACCTGATTTAAAGAGACAGTGTGTCTGCAGTTTTTTCCCAAACCAAGTCACATTTACTTACGTCTACTGTTTATGTTTGGGGGATAAAAGTCATTTAAATCCATTCAAATGAATCAATCAATATAAGGATCATCTGGAAATGATAAAAGAAAGAAAGATAGTCAAGAACTTCATTTATTTAATACCTACCTAAGTTTTTCCCTGCTGTATTTAATAAACAGTGACTGCTATGTTTACCAACAATGCACCAAACAATTATTTTCATTCATTTTTATGAATCGCTTCTCTTTTCTGTTACTTAGTTTGTAAAATGTAAGTAATGTCAATTTCACAGAGCAAAAGGGCAACATTTCCAATTGTTTGTTTTGTCTAAAACCCAAATATACTCAAATTATAAGCAGAAAATCCTAAAACAGTATTTTTTATTTATAAAATTTTTTAAACAATAAGTCGATAATTTGCTTTCTGTTCTAATCAATCAAGCAATCAATCAGTCAATCAATCGATTGATTTAGCACTAATATTAACGCAATGTAATCAGTGCCATTGCTTAACTGCATGTTACTTAAAGTGACCAGGGAAATAAGGCAAGGTACATTAAAAAAGGCATTTAAAAGCAATGGTTGTTTAGGTTTTATGTATAAATAGAAGATTACTGAATTGAAGCTGTACTTAAATACATCAAGGCTCTAATGCAGGGTTGGGGGGTTTGATTGCCCCTGGCACAACTCCTTTTCTAAAAATGTATCCTCTCGTCACTGTACTGAGTGCGTACACCAAATGGCATATGTTAAGAGTGACAAGAACAGAGAAAAAAACTGGTGAACGTTGTGTTGTATGAAGACAAATGGTGTAAATATCCCTGGCAAACACCACTGACACTGTGTCTGTGAATCTAGCCTTGGCTCTGTGAAGCTGTGGATCCATGCTGGCTCTCAGGGGGCCATCTTGGATCAAAGCATCTGGCGGTTTGGCAGGTTGCATTCTGGGTCTTGCTGCTTGCCTTACACAACATTTCTCAGTGCTCAACACAGAGCAGGGCAGAGCAAGCCAAAACCTACAGAGACTGCAGCAATAAATTTGGCATTGGTACAATGTTTGATCAGGACATCAAAGGATTAGGGAAATATGTCTGATGGAGATACACAGGGTTTCCCTACCTACAGGAAACTATCATCATTAATATCATGTTTAGTGTTACCTCAGCTATCACTGTGGCTGTGATGGTGAGAAACACAGAAGATACAATCAACTCAGACACCTATACACACACACAGCCAAGATACAACTGATACACACATCCCAACAACATCTCTATCTGATTGTCTGTCTCCCTCTTCTCTTGTTTCACCCTCTCTGTCTCACAAGCACAACTGGGATACAATGATATGAACTACCATGTGTAGAGGGGGACTGTTATCCTTAAGGAATGAAGAAAGGCTGGTTAGCAAGGGTCAATATCTGTACTTTGTATGCATCCGTATTAGACACAGAGAGAGTAAGAAAAAAGAAGGAAACAGAGAGGAGGAGAGACAGGGTGAAAAGACAGCATGAGCCTCTATAGCCAAATAAGATTAAGATAGCTATCTTGGCCACTGTTCCATTCAGTGTAGATAGGAATAATGAAACCCACCCTGAGGTGGTCAAACTGCTGTTGCTGCTGCTGCTGGCCTGTGCCGGTTTTTAATTAAGTCTGTAATGCTACTATGCTTAGGTCTCACTAAATGAAGTCAAGGGGTAGTTTTAGTGAGTAAATACTCTTTCAAATGGACTCTTTTCATTTGCTAAGATACCCAAAGCTTCTAAGCATACAAGTAGTACAAGTACAAGTAGCTAGTGTCTTTTTTGTATAATGTATTGGGAAATCTGTTGAGCAGGTAGAGAGTCCGTGACTCCTCGGGGGTTCTCAGAGTTAGGGAAAAAGGGGCTGACAACTTTAAAAATGTATATTCTTTTGAAAGTTTCTTTTCCCAAAAATGAAAATGTCTGAAAATATACTGTACATTAATAAGAATCCAACATTAATAGCAACGATAATATGGCCTTTTGTATTTGTGAAGAAAAAAAACATATTAATGAAGATAAGCTTACTATAGTAGCCAATATTGCAGCCATACAGTTAAGCTTAAACATTCACTGTGCCTTCCACAAGTTTGTTTGATGTCATAAAAAAAATCCATTTTGATCCATTAGGCCAAGTTTAATATGCAACTCAATTGTATACAATACATACAGTAGGGGGTCCCTAGGCTAAAAAACATTGAAGACTCCTGCTTTAAAGGGTTTGATAGTCTCTTGGTTCATCTGTCCTGAATTTACACACACTTCATTGTTGCTTGGTGACTAAAGCAGCCATAAATAGGTACAATGTTGCACTAAAACTGCAATTAATGATGGTTTACATAATCAATTTGCTGTCAATTATTTGTCTAATTGAACTTTTCATGTATGAAGGTTCAGAAAGTGGTGAAAAATGCCTCTTACAAGTTCCTAGAGGCCAAGGTGACATCTTTAAATTGCTTGCTTTGTCTAAGCAACAGTACATAACCCACATGCATTTAATTTATAATTTTCTTTTAAACAGTGAAAAGAAGAAAATATTTGAGACGCTGGAAATAGCAAATGATTGGCATTTCTGTTTTATAAATCACATAACTAATTCATTGATTATAAAAAAAGTTCAATTAATTTTCTGTCATTGCCCTAATAGATACATTGACTAATTCCATGATTGAATAAGTCAATTCTGGGGGCAACGCATGGGTCAATACTTTGACCTTCTAGTTACAGGATAACCTTTCGACCATTAGGCGATCAGGCCACTTATTACACATAAGCAGGAAAACCTTCACTTGTCTTCACTAGAGAAACTTCCCGTTGCTTTGAAATAGGGAGCTTGGATAACAGGGAAAGTGAATGAGACAGAGAGAGAAAAACGTTAAAAGCTGTGATCACAGCACGTTCGTCTCATTTCTTATCCCACCATTTTGCCGTTTAATCCAATAGCTGCTAATCCAATTTGTCTATTCGATATGTAAAAACGCAGGGAGGAGGAGAAAGAAGGAGAGGAGGGGGGAAAGGGAGGACATATAGCTGAACATCTCTTCTGTGTCCAAGTCACTTTCTGAATTGCTGTTTATTTTAAGGGAGAGACGCACTGGTGTCTCTCCCATCGTTCTCTCCATCTGACCGTCAAGCCCGCCTGATATCAGTGGGGATCAGGGAAGATGAAAGCCAAAGACGCATGAAAGGAGAAGTGAAAAAGGAAGAAAAAGAACAGGATGAACATTGTTTCGTGTGATTGGGTAAGAGCTCGTTAAAAGGCTGTCACTGCAGTGATGTGAATATGCATGACAGGGGCCGGCCTAATCAGAGAGGTCTGTGGCGAGCACTGGAGGGGGGTAATTGTGCGTATGTAGCCTTCTGAAGACTTGATTTAATTAATGTGAGTAGAGGAGTGTCTTGTTATGAAGGTTACACAGGGCGACTGAAAGTCTATCTTGTAAGCAAGAAATTCAGCTTAAGCCACACAGCATAATCTACAGCCTGCAGTAATTTAGGAGATTTAGGAGAGGACACTTCCAGTTGTGGAAAAATCCGTCAAAACAAATTTTATGTGATGTTAATAATCAGATTTGACAGTGTACTCCCTTCACTCTATTCTTCACCCTTCTTCCAATGTTACACTATAAAAGCAGACTCACATTTCTTAAAAGCTCTTATTCAGAGCGACACACACAGAGTGCACTGAGTTGCGGGAATTTCCAATTCTGCATTCTGCAAACTCAACCCTTGTTATAACTGTAGGAATCAAACCCCCTCCCACCTCAAATACCCCAATGTCATCTACATTTCACATGTGATTCCTCCTGTTCTTTCCTCCTCTATTCGGCTCTCTGCTGGAGTGGTGCTGAGGGCTATTTTTTTCCGGGGAGGCTTGTTCGAGGCCTTTTTAGCTGCCCTCAATGGCACAATGGTTGCAGCATATAGAGCAGATTCCTGCTTTATTGAACCTGTGTATAATGTCTGGTGAATGGAACACATTAACCGATTCACACTCACCTCTTTGCCTTCCCCGGATAGAAAAGGGGTAAAAGTAAAATAAGAAAGAGAAAGAAGAAAACCCTTCTCTCACACTGAGGCACAATGACTGCCTTTTCCACCAGTGTCATTTGTCAACCACTGCTTGCTTTACGACTTACAAAAGAGGTGGAGGTAGGGGAGAGAAGCAGGAATGGCAGAGGGTCTTTTTCATAACGATAAGTGGGCTGCATAATTATTTGTTTCTAATTACAAAGTGTATTTAACATTGGAGGCATATCTTTCACTCAGTATGGTGACAATGGAAAAGAACCTGCTTAACAAGCAGAGCTTCTGAATTAATTATGTAATATCTTGTGTAATGATTTTAGTTTCCATAGTCAAAAATCACATAAAATCAGCCTGTGTCAAATGTTAAAAAATGTAAGTAAATATAAAATGTCCAGTTAAAAAAACAACAACACTGAGACCAATAAGGGTTTGACATTAACAGCTGCTGATGTGTTAGTAGTTATTCAAAAAGAAGTAATTTGTCCTGGGATAAAAAAGGCTCACTCACCACAATGATCAATAACTATGATCTGGTCACATTGGAAACCAGTTAACCAGTATAAACCCATCATGAGTCAGTCAAATCAAAGCTCAGCTGCAGATGAATTTGTGCAATCTGTTCTTCTAGCTAATAGCTTGACAGCCTGGTGCAGGTTATAATCCAAAATTAACATTACAGTGTTTACTCTAAATAACAATAAAACAAAGATACACATAAAAAAGATTGAGTAACATATGGGTTGGGTAACATGCTTAATTACTAGAATGGCTGGTAAATACAGCATGACTCTCTTCTACAAATACATTTATATACAAATTTGTTTTGCCGAATGCATTTTTGAGAAAATGTATGTAACAACTGCTTGGATTATGCTCACTGGCAAAGTCTTTCCAGTGGAGGAAGTGCTATTTACTTTCTAGAGCTACAAGGAAGTCAAATGGAAGCTCAGGGTTGATGGTGTACAAAGCGAGGAACTCTGAGACTTGAGACTGGAGTTAGAATCCTGATCCTTGCTTGTGGTTGGGTTTAGGGACATATTATGATTTCAGTTAAATATTTCCAAAAACCAAACATGTCCCGTGCTTCAAGTCGCTTCAAGCTGTGAGCCGGACATTGTTGGAAAATCAAATAAAATGGGAATGAACACTTATGTTATAACATGTTTCACAATGGTGTTCGCTATTATTTTTAATAAAACCGCATTTCAAAAGATATTTGCTATTGTATATAGGTAGCATATATGCTTTCCCAAGGAACAGGATGGTCAAAAGAGAGACCCATAATCATGACTGGTGCTTGGTAAAATCTTGCAAAAGTAAGTACCATTACAATTTTTGCTTTTCTCGTGCAGCCCTGGTCATGAGCACTGTTTCAAAGGGAGATGAACTATGGATGGTAGGGTTGCCAAAGCCTTTTTTAATGAGCAGGAGAGTGTATGCCGTGCCTATCATGTCCCTGTTTGAACATTTGTGTTCAGAGAGTATGTTAAACACAGACGATAGGTTTGACCTCCTAATATGTTTCCTCCTCTCATCCTCCTCTCTCTTAAACACACACGCCTCCTTCCTCACCTCTGCTAACTCTCCCATGTACACACACACACACACACACACACCCATGGGCAAACAAGTTCAACCTC
>NC_048423.1:3744148-3754951 GCF_013103735.1 Etheostoma cragini | reverse complement strand
ACACACACACACACACACACACACACACACACACACACACACACAGTTGCTTGTACAGAGGGGTGGAGAGTGTGCTAGTGTAAGAAAAGTAATTTATGTAGCTTTCTTTCTATTTACTGTAGTTCTTCTCTTTAACCTTTCTCTACCCTCTTGTTTGAATTATTAAAATCAAATGTGTGTTCATGAGTAAGGATTTGATTCTTTAATTGAGTATTGACTAAAATGAGGTCAGATTAGACCAAAACCACTGCATTTTCTAGAGTATTTTTATGTTTGTCTAGCAGAACCAGCCAAGCTGTGACAATCACACAAACACAAGCCATCCCCCTTCTCAACTCGACCCCCACATCTCCTACCCTCCCTCCCTCTCCCCACTCCATCAAATTGTGTTTTTGCCACAAATCAATAAACATTATCAGAGAGTGGCAGACTATGGGCTGGTGGAGGCAGCATCTGTCTGTTAAAGCCCAGACCGCCCTGTCTCTATCACAGTCTGGGTGAGAAGGCCAGGAGGAAACAGAAAGACACACACAAGAAAGGTAGACAACACAAACCCACACACAAACATAAAAACACATTTAACAGGAACTTATTGTGAACATAAGATGGAAACAGAATACATACAGGCACACATAGACATGTTTAATGATCAAACAGCAAGTCTTTGATGAATGTGCAGTTCTACAGGAAAAGTTTCCTCATATCAATACACACAGAAACAAGAAGTGAGCAGAGTGGAAAGGAAAAAAACAATGTTTAACAAGAATCCGACCAGTACCGCACAGGCTGTTTTGACCATGCCACTCAACGTCAATAAGAAATTAAAAGAAGGCAAAAAAAAAAAGAAAAGAAAAAAAAAAGAAAAAAGAAAAAAAGAGTGACTTTAAACACTCCTTAACCCATTAGGCCGCTGTATCACTGCTCTATGTTCGCTTTAGCTTCAGAAATCCTCGCTCTCTCCAACGCTCTACAAGAACCATTTAACTGAGCCCTAAATAACATGATTTTCAACCTGTCCCCACTTAGCTTGGGGCTGGTAAAAGGAAAATCAGGGGTTCTGCCGTACAATTTCTCAATTACCTTTCTCATTACTGTCACCCATGTTCATTACTACTATTATCATCCTTCCCTTTCTGTTGCACCCCCCCACTTTAGGCCAGCTTAGGCTGTCGTGTTGGATGAAGAGAAGGAGAGCGGCAGAATCAAGAGCTTTTTGCAAGGCCAGAGCACTTCAGGTAATTAATATAGCGAGAGGGGGCAGAGAAGAGGAGACAGAGAATATGTGAGTGTTTGTACGCCTGTGTGTTTTTGCTGAAATGCCTGATTGGGAAGCTCACCTGCCGATACCCCCTAAAAGGTATTTCATTAGTGAGCCTTTTTACCATACAAGCAGAGGAACAAAGCCTTGGTTGCGCCTGTCTCCACTCCAACTCAACGGGGCCCTCCAGGAGGCCTGTATCTGTGTGTGGGAAGAGCAAAAAAGAGTGGAGGAGCAGAGAGGATAGGCTACCCCCGTTCATAATCTCATGACAAAAGGCATCATCCTATAAACAGTATGATCTTCACCCGCTCATGCTAGCTCCTTTCCACAGGGGGCTCTCTTTTATTATTAAGGTGAGTGGGTGATCAGAGCAGGAACGGCGGACAGCGCCTTCTTATTAGCCCTGGGACAAGAGTAGGTATAGAGGGGGAGAGGAGAGACCCCATGCTGTGGTCCTGCTCGGTTCCTTTTCTGTTCTTCAGAATGTAAACCGTTGCTTGGACATTTGGGGTCTAGCTTCTATAAGGCTTCAGTGATACAACACACAGTAGGTGAGATTCTTCGATTAAACCCCTTAACACCACTGGTGATGCCCAATGGGAAAACATCTGCAGTTTGTTTGAGCTCAGATATACTCTATGATTACATTAATATACTGAACATGCTGATATATTCATTCACATTTCTCTGCTGCTTGTTTATAACTAAAGAATCTATGGAGTACACTACATTATGTTGCCTCTGTGCTACCAGGAAGTAAGGAAGAAGTGAAAGTTAAGGAAAGATACTTAAAGAATTTATAAAGGTGCGTTGAAAGGAAATGTATTAAGCTTGGTATCCCAAAGCATCATTGCTAAAAAAAAAGAAGGGTCATTTGAGAGAAAAAGAGAGAGAGAGAGAGAGAGAGAGAGAGAGAGAGAGAGAGAGAGAGAGAGAGAGAGAGAGAGAGAGAGAGAGAGAGAGAGAGAGATTAGTCAGATTCACTGTTAGAGGGTTTTGTCTTCTGCTCAGTGGGGGTGCTAGCCTCTAGCCTCAGGTTACACAGGGGAATTGTGGGAAAAAAGTAGACTGAGCGGTGCGTTCCATTTACCTCGGAACTCGGAAGCCCGAGCTGGGAACGACTTCACCCCCGAGTTGAATGTGTTCCATTTACAAGTTGGATTTTCCCATTTTGGGACTAACTGTAGCCAGGTTAGCCATTGTTAGCGTAATGCATTGTTATGAACTTTTATTGCATTTTTATTATGCATGCAAACACTATGGAAACATGTCCACATATAGAAGTCCAACAGGACTGTGTGTATATCTGATTTAGTGTGAGACAAATAAAACAGAAGTTCTAATAAATGAAAGTATGTTACCACAGCTTTTACAACTGCACGGGCACCCATGTTGGATTTTGATATAGGTGAACTTGGAAATTCAAGGTCATGGGGCATGTTTCTGACTTTGACCTCGGTAAAATCTGACTTCTGAGTACAAATGGAATGCACTGCGTTTTTGAATGACAGCAATGGGCTTTGTTTTAAAAAGTGCTGCAGAAGAATCTCAAAAAAATATGAATGCAATGTATTATATTTTGTTCCTTAAATGCTACTTTTATTTTATAATTTATTTATTTTTATTTAAATATTTGAATACCTGTTACCATATACACCATGTACCATATATTTATGTGTGTGTAGCATAGTGTAATGTATTTCATTGTGAAATCCTGTATCGACAATAAACCTGAAGTTTGAACCTCCATTCTTCTTGATTCATAAGTTCTTCTTTGGTGAAAACACACTCCTACTCCCCCTTACCCTTTTGTTAGCGTGCAGTATCCTACTTTATATGCTGTGCGACCACCTATTACTGCACAGCGCACAAATTCACTCACTTGCATAAAAGTCTGAATTTAGCTAATTTAGTGTGATAGAAAGAACTTTGAGGGACCTTTAAAATGTATGTCAAAGTACAGATATTGAAGAGATACACTCCCTCCAAATCCACCTGCTTATAACCTGAGACACACACACGCACACACAATCATTGTCGTCCTCCTCCATTCTCCTCGGTAGCCCAGTAAAAAGCTTGTGATGACCTGGGTGTGTAGCTTATTAACCTCCCCATCAGTTCTTATCAGCCAATGAATAGCCCAGTCATCTGCCCCTCCTCCTGAATCTAAGGGTGAAAATGTTCTCCTCAAGTCAGGGCTATAATTCAATCCACACACAAATCAAGCACACACACACACACACACACGGAACGGGATCAGTGGTAACACTTTGTCAACCTTGGTCCTGGTGGGCTTCCAAGACTCACGTGGACCAGATGTTACTGACATTACCAACAATTGGAGGAAACAACAGAAGGAGTGTACATGGTTTGTGTGTGTTTTTACTTGTGTGTACTTGTGTGCCTGCCTGCCGCTTAAATGTGTGCGTGTGAGGGCCAGAATAAATTAATGGCTGATTTCTCCCCTTGCTTTGATGGCATTAAGAGCCCTCTTCTTCTCAATGTGCCGCGTTAAATGCTTTTCTCTCCCTCTCTTTTTCCCTCCGTCGCTCCCTTCTTTTTTTTGACAAGCAGGGCCACCCAGCTCAAAGCAACCGATGCAAAACGCTGGAGTAATCCCCCCCCCTCCATCCACCCACCACCGCCAACCCTCCCACTATCTTTAGTCTTTGACACAGTAGCCATTATCTGTGGGATTTAGTTAAACCAAACCTTCATGTATTTGTTAGGCCCTGGGTTCGTTTTCTCCTCTGACTGCTCTGCTTGAGTGTGGCCGGGCTGGGGGTGAGACACTTTTTCTATTTTTTTTAATTTTTTTTACATAATCAGTACAGCTAGCAGGAGACACATGAAGGGGTCTACAATGCCATCTAGTCTGATTCTGCTCAGAACGTTAAACATCTTAAAAGGTCTGAGCTTTCCAACCTGGTTTGTTTCGACTGCTGCAAAACACTAAACTGAAAAAAGTTTAAACGTTTTTGCTTTAACAATAAAGCAAAAACAAACATTTTCACTGCCCTGATTAAATCAACCAAATACACAAAAAATAAATGTAACGGTGTATCCGTTCTGTCTTAGCACCACAGAAGTGAACGCATCACGTCATAAAAATAGACCAGGAAAATAAAAATAAAACGTGGTTTCTTGGCATTTTCAAGCAGATTATGTCAAATAAAACTACTTGGAATAAACACAACCAATTTACATTGTGAATCTCTTACTGACCTTAATTTGATCTCATTAGTGGTATCAATAAAGATCCTGAATACCATTAAATTAAACTGAGAAAACCTACAACCAAGGACATTTAAACCAGATCATCAGTCAAAACAAATCTGCACTGGCCATACTGTGATTAATCACCACATTAAAGAAAATGCCACACATTCATGTGTTAGATAAATATTGCAATTTCTCCTTATATATAATACCAGTTCTTAACTGCTATAGACAGCAACAAAGAGAGGGAAAAGTCTTGTTCCATTCATTTGTATAAAACAATGTTTAACACTGGGAACATCTCTGCCACATACAGCTATCAAGCTAAAAGCGGTGTTATGGAATCACTGTTCAAATGTGTGGATAAGCTGCGGCTCGGTGGGGCTAAGCTAAGGTTAAGCCAGGTGGTTTAGCTCCCTGAGTATGTGTTTACACACACACTGAGGTGTGAACAATTTGGGGATTTTAGAGGGGCGGAGAAACACGAGTTGGTTTAGTGCTAGTGTAAACCTTAGTACCTGTTGATAGTGTTAATTGAGATAGCTTAACACAAACATCATCATAAATCTGTAGGGTTTCTGGTTCAGGCCAGGAGTCAGATTTCACATGCTTTAAGAGAATACACATCAATTAAGTAGGTCTAGGTATCAAATACTTTTTGGTAAAAAAATGTATTCAACTAATTTTGGAACAAGCTAATTTATGATTGAAATCAAAATGGTATAGACTTTAGATTATATACTGTGTATAGTATGGTATGGACAACAACAATGTTTTACTTTATTAAATATTTCTCAAGTACTGTTTTGGTATTGGTGCAGAAACAGTTTTACAAGTAAACAAGCTTCACTCCCTCATTGAGCTTTAAACACGATCCCACACAGATCAATACACTAATAAAGTAGTTATATTTACTGTAGTTGTAAAGGAGTGAGAGAAAAAGAGGATAGAGAAATGAAAAAGTGTGAGTGAGTATGTGAGAGAGAGCAGTAATAACCCCCAGTGGAGGACAACCAACCCCCCCACCCACCTGCTGACAGACAGCTGCAATCTTTTTAGCATAAGTGGCTCCGCCTGCTCCATTAGCAAAGAAGAAGGAGGGAGAGTGTGTGCGTGCATGCTTGCTTGCTTGCATGTGTGCGTGTGAAAGGAGGAGGGGAGAGCTCAACTCCCCCCACCCCACCCCCCGGGGTAGATGTTAGAACAAATTTGAGGGGTGTCATATTACACGCCTTTTGACAAGAGGCAGAGGGGAGGTAAATGATGAATTTGCTTGATGAATTAATGTGTGGACCAGTATGGCTCTGCTAACAACATTAGTCATCCTTCTTATAGCTCAGTGCTGCGATTCACTAGTTTTCCCCCCTTGTCTCTCTCTTTTACACAATCACTGAATCTTTTCCTTATTCATCTTTACTGCCCGTCTGTCTCTCCTTCCTCTCTCAGAGCTTTGCTTAGGGGCAAGAGCCTCAGTCCTCCCCTTTACAACATCCATAAATATATTTTTGGTGAAAAACCTCAAATCTTTCAAGGTATAAAGAAGAAGTGAGTCTTTGGTTTGTTTAATATACTCTATTATTTACACTGTCCCCTAATAAATCCTTTCAATCTGGAATAGCATTTCATTAAAACTGACACCAAACACCAGGCTGTTACTGCCACTGGCCCTGACTCGAGCTTTGATTCAATACACAAATGCAAAATTGCTGTGTTTAAATAGATATTTAAATGGAAATGTTTTGGGAAAGACAGCTGTTGGTATTTGTAGCCTGGAGTGCTCATTACAATGGGAAATGGGGGGGGAGTGTGTATGGGGGGAGGGGGTGGGGGTGATGACAGCAGTAGCATGGCGAGCAGCTGTGTTAGCAAGTGAATGGTGTAATTACTGGCCAAACCTCTGTCATTAACCTGCATTGTCGAGTGCCACCACATCCGTTACCATAAGAATGCCTTGATTAATTGACTGCAAGGTTGAAATTCAATTATGTTGTTCGTTCGCAGTTTACTAACTAAATAACAATCAATTACATAAAAAAGAAACTACAAAATAATGGATATCCCTAGTGTATCTGAGCTAAATAAATAGTTTATTATTATTATTTTAACTGCCAGTTTCCTCAGAGATAGATGCAAGATAAAGTTTTAATTCCCAAATGTAGATGTGGAGCAAAACATGAACGGTTCATGAAAATTCAAACAAATTAACTCTTAAATTTTTTATGAAAGATGGTTTTCAGCTAAAGCACAAAAACAAGATAAACAAGGATAAACAATTTTTCTGGCAATTTAAAAAATTTCAGTTTTACTGTGCTTTCTTAAGAATGTTTAGCTGACTATGCGGTATATGCCCTATTTGTGTTTGTGTGTGTGTGTGTATGTGTGAATGAAAATATTGAGAATGTTTAATGTGTAACTTTTGTATGTGTGTGTATCCGGTGTTAGTATGCGTGTGTCTGAGACGATGTGTTTGGCAGCTTGCAGCATGGTTTGTTGGACCGGCTACTTCATGGGGTCTCAGGCGGAGAGGCGGCTGATGAAAGCATTGGCGGGATGCTCCAATAAAGAGCAGATTATCATAAGCGGCCATTGTCCACCTCCCAATTCATTCCAACAACCCTCCCAACTTACTCACCCCACCGCTGAAAATGTTAATCGGCCCTATCGCTGGCAGGCTGAGGGAAGGGGGAGCGCCTGGCCCAGTCTGTACTACTTTAACTGATTTAGATGAAGCGTGCTAAAGAGTAACGAAACATAAAATCAGTGAGAAAATCACCAGGGAGGAAGTCAGTGAATAAATAATGAATAAAGTGAACAGAAAGATAAGGGACAAAAATAAATAAAAATAACAAATAGTTAAACAAATTTAACATGCACATCTCTGGGATGTGGTGAGCAGCTACACCCCCCTATCCCTCCATCGGAACAAACTCCCTCCCTCCCTTTCTCCCGTTGACTCCATCCACCCAGCTCGTTTTATCTGAAGATTCTCAGACAATGCCTAGAGGATCCCATTCCCTAATCTTCCTAAAAATCCCCCTTTCATCCCCACTGTTAAAGAATGTATGAAAGGCTGACACCGAGCTGAAGAAAAGAAGGGGGAGAGAAAAAAAGAGGAGAGAAGCCGTTCACATCTGGGAGTGAGGGTGGTGTCACTGGACTGGACTGGGGGGTGCAGGTGGGGGGAAACAGAAAGCTAGGGGAGGCAGGAGCTCAGCATTGGTCGCTTGTGCAGAGTCCTTGCAAGTTGACTAATTAAATTGTTTTGCTGCTCAAACATTCAAATGGCCAAGGAGATTAAGGGCATGAGCGGGAATGTGTGTGTGTGTGTGTGTGTGTGTGTGTGTGTGTGTGTGTGTGTGTGTGTGTGTGTGTGTGTGTGTGTGGGGGGTGTTAATCTGTGTTCTGACCCAGTTGAACCTTAGAGTCACACACATATTTTCACACAAAACAAAAAGCTCAAATCCTTTGTTTTGTTCCCTCAAAGGCAAGAAAAGGCAATGGGTTTTAAAGGAATGATCCCTAGATTTATTTTCTTCCCCCATAGGGAAGAGAGGTGCATTTGCTCCTGAAGTGAATTCAAGATGACCACAAACACATTCCACTGTGGTCTGATACAAATCCATTTGATTGAAAGTGAGTACTCTTTTCGTAACCCTGACAACAACAACAAGAAAATGACTAAAGGCTTAAAAAAAAAGAAACATCTTCTTTTGGCTGTTTCTATATCAGTTGCCATGAGCTTAGCTTACAAATCGGGTCTGTGATTATGGATAAACAACAGACGCAATCTCTCTGCTTAACAATTTAAATCACAATTCAAGCAGTGGACAAGCCTTCAGCGTAGCCTGTGTTTATTTTCAAGTCTACCTTTATTGGGATATTCAGGAGGAGAGGCATGGTTGAAGCTTAATGTTACTTGATTCCTTTTTAAAAGTGCACAGAAGAACTTTTCTTTATTCACCAAAACAAACCCAGAAGAAACAAGTTGTAACACCTGAAAAACAAAGTGAACGCTGATTAAAGCAAACACCAAAACCTCTCTCCCTCCATCTTTCAGTCTATGAACTGGGGAGGGTATTATAGTCTAAACACTTTTTCTTCTGTCAGTGCTGAAAGATTAGACTGGTTATCCCATTAAAGTTGGTAAAATGCCATTCTTGTGTCTTTAAGCTCTCGTATAGGAGGTCAAGATGAGTCTGCCTGCGCTTACAAGGCGGGCACGGATGTAATCTGCCCAAAGTTACAATAATTAATGTTAAGCTTCTTCAGCAATACGTTTGTGAAAGAACTGCCTCTGATAATATACTTAAAGCTGCACAGGCTGTTTGTGTTACTGCAACAAGGCAAGGCAGGGCTTGATGTGCATGCGTATATGTGAGAATGTGCGTGTGAGTCTCTATGCCACTCACGTAGCCCAGCTTAAATCTTTAGTCAAACTATAAGATGTCGCTGCAACAATGTGGATTAGGACGACAGGCATGGGAAAAAGAGTAAGAGGGCGGCTCACTTGCTAAGGAAATATAACCGTAACACACAATGATGCCTGCACCACATTATCATTATTGTTAGGACTACACTGAGGGAAATATGAACACCTTACCAGTGTGGCTAACAGCTTAAAAATAAGGAAAATAAATTTAAAAGCAATGCTGTAGATTCCAGTTTCAAAATATGAGAGTCATATTTCTACAACTGTTAAAAGGGCAGTTGTAAATATGTCAGAGTAGCAATTTAAAATCTTTTATATTCAGATAATGGCAAATAAAACTAAAACAATAACATTAATCAAAATGTGCTTGCAGGCCGTAGTTTCGAGGACTGTGATTTAGAGCTACAGGTTGACGTTTAAACTGTTCTGCAATCCTCCACACAATCGCACACCAAGTCACGGCCAGCAGCCCGTTCCAATGTGACGGCATTGACAGTCCGTTCTGTCCCTTTCTCAGATGCTGAGGGGGATAGGCTGCATGTGTAAAGTACATTAAGCTCTTGCTGGATCCCTCCTTGTGCCATTCTCCTCTCGTCGACTCGCAGACACAAAAGCAGATTAAAGGAGCGCGTGCCATAAAAACCCTGTGTCAATCTTATCGGCTTCGAGTGCAATTTTTAAACATATGTTAATCTGGGAGAGCTAAAACTCATTCTCTACTCTGTCTGCTTGTTTATCTCTTATCAAATGCGCAGTAGGTGAGAGGCAGCTTTGCGGTGCGGCTAAGTGCCATTATTTGGATAATTGCGTCCATTGTTGCAGGTTATATAGCCATTTGAAATGGAAGGTGTGTGTAAATAGGTGCAGGGGCCAGGTAGGGGGTTGTTGAGATATATTCAAACAGGGGCCAGGGGATTTTAAGCAAAGGCTACAAAATGCATTTGAATGCTTGTTAATACCGCAAGCTGAATTTTCAATAAGGAGTGTTTGATATATTTTTCTGTGTAACAATACCTTTAGAAAACTAACAATGCCAAGGTCAGAAGCCTTGCATGCATTGGTAGTAACACAATAACGATGAATGGTATCTTAATTCTGATAAAAATTTGCATAGTAATAAAACATATTAAAGACACCATCAAAAGCTCAAGCTTTTTAATCTAAGCAAGCCGTAGAGCACTGTGTATAAATAATGATAGTTAAAAAGTGGAATGCGTATAGCCTTAAAGACAGCCATGCAATAATTTTCTAGTGTGTATATGTAATGAAAACAGGTTTTGTTTAAATGCACTAATATTCTTCTCATATAATCAATACACTCTAATAAATATTTGGTATGTTGCAGGAGGGGAACATTTACTTAATGTGTGAAGGACAGTGCTCCCAGTGGTGCAAGAATAACAAGTTCATTAGTCGAGGGGGGCGCCGCAGGAATTCAAATTCCCCCCCGACCCAAACCTGGACTCTGATTGGCTGGCTGCATCGGCATGGCGAGACTCATTAGAGCCCAGCAGTAATTAAGAGTTGTTAGAAAGTGAATTCTCCAACCGCAGATTAGAAAATTAAACTATTTACTGATTACATATTAATAGAAGACAACAATGGTGCTTGCCATAAGCTTGGAAGGCAACCAAGGAATAAATCTGTGTACTTAATTACCATAAACAATGGGGGCATAGAAATAGAGTTTTATGCACACTCCCTCCTGTAATGTGTCTGATATCAGAAGACACTTGACAATTCTTGTTCAATTATCTCTATTATTTAATGTGCTGTGAACTGCCTCTGAGTAAATAAATTAACCACCCCAATTACTTTGATTCATCTGGGGAGGGCCACAGCGTAATAGAAAATGCTGCAGAAAGCTGCATTGTGCCCAAATCGGTGGGGGGGG
>NC_048423.1:3671373-3744138 GCF_013103735.1 Etheostoma cragini | reverse complement strand
AAAAAGGAGGGAGAGCAGGGGTGAGAGAAAGGAGAAAGAAATAGAGATTCACAGGGATGAAAAAGAAGTAGAGCAAATGAAAAGTGATGTAGAGAAGCAGAGGGCTGAAAAACAGTATGAAATTGAGACAAAGAAAGACAAAAAAAGGAATACTGGTAAAGACAGCACAACAATTAAAAGATTACAGGATAAGTTACTTTTAACAGGAAGAATTACAAAATTAAGATCATTAAATCCTTCATTCATTGTGACCAACACTACACATGCATGTATTGGCAGAATGACAAACTTTTTACTTTTTTAGAGAAGAGAGGGGGAAAAATGGATGAGTTAATGACAAAGCAAAAGCATGTGATATCAAAGAAGGGAATATTGAGGACCAGCAGAGCACAGTGGATTTTCTCAAGCTTTCTTCTGGTGGAGCAGAGAGATGAACAATCACTCATGGGTCAGTCGACCTGTCTGTTCACATCTGCCCATCAGTCCTGCATCGCTGTTCGCTACCACAGCACCACAGCACCACTGAGCTCTCCCAAATTTACCTCAAGAGGTCTGAATCACATGATCATATGCACTGACTCCCTGCTTAGAAAGTCTATGAACAAACAAAGTTCTGCTGGGTATACCCGTCTATTAAAACAGATGGCTAAATGTAAAACTATTAATGTGAGAACAGTCACTGACCAACACTTGTACAACTCCTCAGAATAAACCAAATTCTAAAAGGCTGCTAACCTCTCAGTAGAACATTTGTTTTAAGAATAGATCTATACATCTCTCAACTCTTCATTGTACCTCTACTTCAACTGAGCTCCTTATTATCTAATTGTTTGTTAAAATGAAATCTGAACAAATGAAATAGTGGAAATTGGAGTCAAATGTTATTTCTGTCCAAGATTTTCTCAAGAAAAGGTCTGCTCTCAAAAGCTACATTTCTGTCTCTGGTTTGTAGATGTAGAGTGGAAACACACAGTTCTGTTTCTACTGAGTTGTGATACTCGTCTCATGTGACAGGCAATGTCGTTTTAATGCATGACTCCATAACTACAGTGTCTTGAGTGTGTGCTGTCCATGTGTTTAACTTGGGGACTGCTTATGATGAGTATTGGTGTTTTAGTCTTGGTTTACTTCTTAAGACAGAGACACATGACTAGTGGATGCAGTCAATAAAGGTTGGTAGTTCATAAATAGGTATCAGTTATCACAGGTGAATAATTGGGGAATGGTAGGAGACAAAATATTTTGAATAACCAAACTTCAATTTATCATGACGGGGAGACAGTCTAGATATACAGAAATAAAAAGGACCCATGGACACTCGCTGGCCTTCATAGGAGTGAGCGTCAAAGTAAAAAATAACAACATTTGCTGGTAGCTAGTGGGAATTTCCCACCATGTCCCCTGGAAAAGTGCAGCCACCAAGTCAGATGTGATGGATCAATACCGGATGTTTTGCTTACAGCCAATCAGCCATAACTTCAATCAGACAATCCGGGTCCAGAGAAAAATATCTATCATCTATGACAGCATATAGAATGGTGACCTCAGTTGCCGAGGTGATAAAGGTTACTTTAGTTACCACCTGTCACTGCCGCATCTCGCTCTGATGCCTCCAGACTTTGGCCTAGAGGCACAATCCATAACCTATTGGATGAGTCTCTAGGATAAGTGCTGCAAAATGAGATATGGAAACAGAAATGCACTTTCAGGAAGTGAGAAAGGTGCTCAACATCATGTGGCAACTTTTCTCTTTCTTTGCTGCATATATTGCACTGTATTACCCAGTAGTCCATGTGTTGACTTGGGGATTGCATATTTTATTTTATTTCATTCCCCACTGATGTTAGAAGGGAGTGAAAGGAAACCTTGGAAACCTTCTTGATATCCTTTTATTATTTTGTCCTCACCTTCCCTGTTGTCACCCTCTTCCTTTTTCTAGTGAATCATACCTTTAAGGATGGGGCTGCAGATATATATATATATATATATATATATATATATATATATATATATATATCTCTCTCTTTATGGCTGAAGGTGTTTAGAAGTAAATAACCTGGCGTCTTGCTGGCTAGCGGCTGGTTTATCAGTGGGGGAAGAAGAAGGAAAAACAGCCCTTCAGATTGACACAATGACATGCGCTCCGACAGGGGAAGAGGGCATAGAGGCAGGGAGGGAGGCGAAAAAGGAGGAAAGTGAATACAACAAACAGAGGAGAGATAGTCTCAATATCAGGACCCAAATGGGATGGGGAAGGTGAGCGTAAATCCCACCGCCCCAGTTTCCTTTTCTAAAATCATGCTCCTCTATCCTCCTGTGTTGCTTTTTGAGGATTTCGGGGGCTAAATCCACCAAGGTGGGCACAGATATACCCGAAAAAGCACGAGAGCTGCTGCTAAATTACTACAGGAAATATTGTAGCTACGCTTTCAGCAAATTTGCTAAATTTTACACTTACTGGAACCATGTATTTTATTTCTCCAACAGCATTCTTGGGTGAGGAATGGGATGGTTTAGTATCACAAATGGGATGCTATTCTCCAATTACAGTTAGGGACTTAAGGGAGCCAAGGCCCTTCTTTTGGCCCGGCACACTGTCTCATGTCTTAACAAGGCTTTACCCCTGGCCAAATCTTAAATAAAAACCTTCCGAATCTGGCTCTGTACGCCAAACCAGATTGCACTTTCTAATGCATGGGTGTGTAAGCATTTGTGTGTGTCTGTCGTAGATTTGTGAACTGTGTCAGTGCTCATGTTGTGTTGATCGTGTTTTTTTTTTTTTACATTTTCTTTGCCTCTCCCTCTCGCCTCCCTTTAGCTCACCACCGTCTTTCCCTATACAGCATATCAATGAAGGCCAGATATGTACTAGGGAAGGAGGGTGTATGTGTGTAGCCTTGCATGGCTGAGCACACTGTTCAATAGTGTGGAGGCTGGCTGGCTGGGGCCGCGGCTGGCAAACGGCTGCAGCGGAGACTTCGGCTGGGGCTCCGCTATCGCACCCAGTTATCGTTTCCCCCATGAAGGGCTCCCTTATCACCCCAGCCCAGAGAGGTCTCCCTTCTTCTCCCATCCCCGAGACACACTCCTACTCTCCCTCCCCATCCACCCTTCCCCTCCCTTCTCCACCTCCTCCCTCACCCCCCCATCCCCTCCTTTCATATCCACCCAGCGCTCCGTCGTGCAACATTCAACCAAAAGGGAGGGAGAGGGGGCTTCAAAGATTCTCTCTCACACAAACGCACACATAAATACACACACACACACACAAACTCCCTGAGTGTACATGCGTGTGTATGTGCGTGCGTACGTTCAATTTGCCAAAACAGTTTTTCCAGTGTAATTGGGCTTGGGGTACCTGTGTCCATGAGATAGCGCAGCCTCTTCTCCACGCGAGCTGCTCGGGCATCTATGTGCCTCTGCTCGCTCTCCAGCGCAGACAGCTCCCCAACCACATACTGACTGGTGTCTTTGAACGCCTTCTGTCAACCAGAGGGAGAGAGGGAGGGAGGGAGAGAGAGAGAGAGAAAGAGAGAATTGTTATGAGAGAAAAGAAAGAGTAGTGCGATATAGCATTAAACAGAGAGAAAAAAAAAAAGGATGAGACAGAAAAAGGGATTAGAAAAATGCAGAGAAGAAATGAAACAAAAAGGTAATGCAGGGATAGAAAAAAGAAAATGGAGAAGAATGAAAAAGAAATGAAAAGAGAAGATAAAGCAGAGGGAGGAGAGTGAAAATGTAAAAGTAGATATATAGTGTGCCACAAATCCTTCAACATTTGAGATAACATGAAGAGCTAATGACTAACTGTTGCTCCCTCTTGTTTGGTATTTTTGATTTCCTCTCTCAAATCCTCAAATACACTTTTTGGCAATGTGAGCGGCAAAGCTTTAATTATCTACTGTGAGTACTGTGAATAAAACATATTGAAAAAAATCTTTTTTTTCCCCACACACAGACCAAACAATCAAGATAACACTTTTATGGAATATTCTGATATATTTATTGGTTAAGTTACTAATCAATAATAGATTTAACAACACAAATGAGACAAAAGCGTATTCCAGAGTTCACAGCTCGACCCAAGGACATTAGGAGTCTATTTCATAAATGAAATAAACACATGCACATTATTTGAATTGCAGTGTAAATACCATAAAATGTAACTCAGACTCACTGCTCAACAAATGGTCAAACTAAACAATTCAAATCTCTCTTGTTTTCATATAATGAAAAAGAGTATCTTTGTGCTTAGGCATTGGCTGTATGTGTGGTCTGCTCCTTTTAAATCTTTAACATAAAAATGTGGTGAATGAAGGCCTGATAATCAAATGTACAATTGGTAAAAGAAAAACAACCACATTGAACAAGTTGGATGAAAAGCTCACAGGTATTGATTTAAACCTCCTACACGTCATCAAGGTATGCAACACCTTCCCTGTATAGAATCCACTCCTGCATCAATGGCTCTGATCATAGTTGACACTGTTGCAGTTAATCCAACTGTGTTAAATAATCATTGATAGATCAATCATTTACAGTTTTCCAGTTTTGAAAAGTTATAGGTTAAATGTCTCCATAGTCCCTTAAAATAGACCTTACCCACACATACTCACTCTCCCAATTCAGGAGTCTTTCTTCCAACTTCTCATTCTCTCTCACATACACACACACACACACACACACCCACACACACACACACACACCCACACACAAACCTCCATAACTATGTGCACTTAATACACTCCATTCCTGACCCCTCTTCACCTCTGTCTCCTGACTGCTTGCTATTCTCCAGAGAAACTCCTCCGAGTGAGGAAAATGTTTATTCAAATTCACTACTGAGGATGCATCCGGAAAAATATCTCCATTTTATTGCTGATGCACTTCATTTTTCTTAATGGAAAGAAGAACTAGTGAGCAGGAGAAAGTTTTTTTTTTTTCTTCATTCCACCCAGGCCAGCACTTTTTGCTGTACTCAATCCAGTGTGTGAGTGTGTGGCTTTGCGCACGTGGGATTTGTGTGTGTGTGTGTGTGTGTGTGTGTGTGTTGATTCCCAGCAGCTTCCTCTCCCCCCCCCCTCCCTCCTCCTCCTTGTGCGCTCTCGCTTTATCACCATATTTTTCCTTGGCAAATCAATTTTACACATGATCAGCCCACTCCCCTTGCCGCGCTCGGCCCAGCCGTAATTAAGAGGAGGGAAATTACCATATATATTATATTAATGCAAACATCATTCAGCAGGTAATTCTTGGCTGATCGGGATAATGGAAAGGTTGAACACCCATTAACCCTGGGGCCCAGGCTCTGGGAAGAGGAGGATGTGTGTGTGTGTGTGTGTGCGCGGGTCTCTGGTGGAGGGTGGAGGGTCGAGGCTAGGAGCGGGCTGCTTGCAAAAGATATTCACCCCATGGTCTCCAGTGCACACACTCGCATACACACTCCTTGAAATAATAGCACTTTTATAGACAGTCCTTGTACACACAAGTTCAAACACAGGTTGAATAGAGTGTAAGTGTGTGTACACACACTTGAAGGTCCACAACTTCTTTGTAGACACACACACACACACACACACACACACCTCTAAATGGCAGCTGATATCTACAATTGTTTTAATTAAAATGTCTGTTAGATCAATACTTGGGTGTCTCTGTGAGAAAGAGGGTAGAGAAAGTGTCTATGAGGATGAGAGGTGGACAAGGTGAAGCAGAGAAGGGAAATTTAAGCAGAAGAGCTCAGTGATAGATTTATCTAAGACAAGAGAGGATATTCAGAAAGAAAGCTGACTAACAGGAAATAAATAAAAACCAAGCAGGGGCAATTAAGGGATACATCCTACCACCTAACTCCAAATCTTTAACTCTCCTATTCACTCAACTCACCACAAAAGCTTCATAAAGCAACACTTGCAGGAAAAGTAGAACAAAAGAAAGCTGGTGGCTATGACCAGAAGCAGAATCAAGGGTGGTTATTGTAGCATTAGTAACTCATATCTTGCTTTCGGGCTGTTTGTATTTTCATGGTATGGATTTTTACATTTTTTCTGCCATTGCAGGTGGGATGAAGTTTAAGACATGAAATTATCACCCTCTGCAAAAACATAAGTATGATTCAGAAGAAAGAAAACGACAAACCTCCTCTTCAAATGGTCGGCGAATATCTAGGTCTGTTGGTGAACCTCTATCCTCCTCAGACTTCTTCAGATCCTCAGGAACAGACTTCTGCCTCTTCACCTCTGGTGGGATGAAGAGTGTGAAAAGGGGAAAAAGAAAGTGCATACAATGAGATACACATAAGAACTTGAGAGATTTATTTTAGTTGTGTTATTGATATATCATAGCATATTGACGTTGTTTAACATGCTTAGAATGCCATGTGGTTAGTGGGGACGGCGAGCCTGGAGTGCCCTTCTGGACCAAAAAATAAATAAAGAATTGGAATCACAAGACTAAAACTGTTGCCAACACTTTAATGACTCTCAGGTGTAAAATGGATTTATGTGAGTCAAGTGTTGCAGTGTGCTAACATACCTCCCTGGGTAAATGCTGTATGTTGTATGTGTGTGTGAGTGCGTGCGTGTATACGTTTCTACAGTTTTACAGTGTGTAGGTATGCAAATTTATGTGTACAAGTGTGTATGTGTGTGTGTGTTTGTGTTGCATTGTTCCCCACCTGGTCTGCTCTCCACATACTGGCTAAAGGACTTCAGTTGTGTTTTCCTGACCGCAGATTCCTTGTTGAAGACTACTGGGCTACGCAACCTCTCAGTCGCTCTGCGCAGGCGCTCTGCTCGCAATTCCTCAGCGTTATTCTGTCAAACACAAAGAAAATGTGGACATGTATTGCTTACTGTTGATGCTATGTCACAGGATTATAACAGATCACATTCAACAGTGGTTACTTGTAATTAAATTTAAGTTGAGGCTACATTATTCTGGTGTTGCTCTAATATCTAATCCTACCACATAAGAGAGTTAGGATAATATGCAACAAGGTAGCACACTGTCAAATCATGATATGAAATAACAAAGAGTGCCATAAATACATCTAACTGCAATGTAAGAGAGAAAAGAATGTATGTGTACAGCCATGACATTTTAGTTCTCCTGCCACAGATGATGTGTTTTGTTTTTTCTCAACATTAAGATTTTAGAGATGTGGAGAGATGGGTGAAAGCAACTGATGATCACATGCAATTTCATGAACTTGCACATATAGAGTTCAACTCCAAATAATGGCTGTTATAAAAAGAAAAATGAACAGTAAAAAAACCCACACGTACATGGAAGGAGTTTGTCAAACTTGTTAAAAAACAATGTCAGCGATTAGTCTGCTGCCACTTCACATGTCTATTATTTTGTCAGCCTCTACCAGCCACTTGGATCTGCTCTCAGGCTTTCATTAGGCAGTCGTTTCAGGATTTCACAGCTGCTCTGTGATTATTGTGACCCCAAAAACACACACACTCCATTAGTGCACCTGTACACATGTACGCAATAAACACTTACCAACAGCCCATGAGCTAAATCTGGTAGAAGTTGATATGTTACACTACATTGTGGCTTGCTTCAATACCTCTCCCCACACGCGCACACACACGCACACACACACACACACAGACACACACGCACACACACACACACACACACTCTCTCTAACTCATGAGAGAGACAAAAAGCAGGCAATTAAATTGACTTTCAACAAAACCCTGAGCCAGAAAATATATTCAGATTATGCAAAATGCAAAAAATGCTATTGTTTTCAAAGTGAACATGTGTTAAAAAGCTACACGCTCGCTTCTTCCACTATCAAGAACGTTGTGCAGAAATGCTTTATTACCAGGCCTCCAAATATGCCAAGCCGAGTGGAAAAGAAACCGACTCCAGCTAAGATTGATGTTGTGGCAACGTTAATAAGATGGCGAAACGTGTAATAAAGTCGACAATTAGGGCAAACATGTTCCACTGCTTGAGACGGAGGGAGATAGTCAAGCAGGGTGTGGAAACTAATAGAGACAGGGTGGGCGGGGAACAAGCTGTAGACGGGGAGTTGTTAGTTTAGCTTCAGATTATTGACTTTCAAAAACAATGTCAGCAATGAGTCTGTTCTCACTTTGTTTTGACTATTAGTCCGTCAGCTTCTACCAGGCTCTTTAAAACTTATGTCAAGTCAAATGGAGGCAAATTTATTTTTCAAGTGTTATACAGGAAATACCAAATTAATTATTTTAAAATATAACGACAGAGCTTGGATGTGTGAAAGTGCTACTGTTTGTGTGTAAGCCTAACGCAGAAGAGAAGATTTAAATTACTGATTCCAGGAAAAGTGACAAAGACAATACACTGGCAAATAAAAAAACCTTCTCAATGTTTTTACTTTTTTATCTACATATCAATATAGAATGTGATTTAATGTGATGTCTATCAAAGTTTCTGTCTGTCAGAGGTTGCTGGGGCAGGAGTGGCAAGAAAAAGAAATTTCTGTGAATATTTCCACATGAACATCTCTTCTTCCCTGTGATATCCAACTTACTGTTTTAGGTTTAGGTTACTGAGTGAAATGGGTGCTATGGGATGGCGGTACTCAAAAAGCAATCATTTCATAGTAATTAAGCAATCAATGTTGTGGTGATGTGGCAGTTTATTAATTAAAAATGTCAAATTATATATACAGATGTCTTTCATTAAAGGAATATAAAGTAAATAGTGGGTACTTTAGGTCACATAGGTTGAGCAAAAAACACATTTTTTTCAGACTTTGATTTCCATTCCAGCCACCCACTCAACAAAGTACTCACAGTAGCATAAGTTGCTACGGACAGTAGTCCATCAAGTGACTGATTTTATGAATATTTCATACGTTTGTTTGCTGGAATAGTACAACACAAACTAATAATTTGATGTCAAAGGATTTATTGGATTAATGTTGCTGTCACTATCATATTTTCAGGAGAAGGACTTTTTCTTTTTAATACACAGGAGTGTGTTGGCGGGTGAACTGTTGATTTAGCAAAAGAGTAAATCCCTGGGGAGACTGATTAGGACACTGAGGCCGTCTACCCAATTATTACTTATTGTTTAACAGTTGTGAATCTGACATGTTCAGCGGACTACAACCAGAGGTTAAACTGCTTGCTTGTTAAACTGCTGCCACATTGCAACCACACACACATGAACACACCAATATGATAATGACCAAAGACAACACCTCTACTGGGCTTCAACACCGTCTTAAACACTAACTATACAATCACACACACACACACACACACACACACACACACACACACACACACACACACACACACACACACACACACACACACACACACACACACACACACACACAGAGAGAGCACCTGCCCACTTGGCTAACCCTCTACCCCTCTGCTTCCCTTCTACACTCTGGGACAAGCAGATATTGGGGGTGTCTCTCCCTTTTTACTCTCTTTCTTTTTATCTCTTATCGTTGCTATCATCTCTGTGGCAGTGGTGGGGATTCTGTGCTTTTGGTGCGTGTGAATTTGTGAATGCTGCGTGACTAACGATGCAGTCTGCTGAGCGTCGCATGTCCTTATCGTGGGCTACCGAGACTGCGCATACACACAATCACTAATGAGAGGGAGTGTGTGTGTGTGTGTGTGTGTGTGTGTGTGTGTGTGTGTGTGTGTGTGTGCGCGCGCGTGCGCTTGTCCGTGATGTTCCTGCGTTTATTCCACCTGCCTAAAGGATTTTTGGGAAAAACACTCCTGGGACCAGACAGTTTATTTTTATTTTTAAAGGACAGAAGAAATCATAAACCTGCACATACACAAAAAAATAATTTGTGCGCATTTGTAAAAATAATAATTACATTTTTGATAATAAAAAAATGTGATGCTAGAAGATTTATCATCTATTTGTTTCCTTAAAGTTGTTGGTATTGTTTAACAACCCAATAAAACACAAGATATGTTACGGCTATTTCATGATAAATTTCACAGAAATTGTACCTGTTGCACCTTTAAACCTAAACAGCTACTCAACAGCTAATAATGAATTTTTTGTTCCCATGGAAACCATACATATTCAATACAACAGGGTTATAATTAGTTAGACTGTAGATCACAATCTAATTAATCTTTTGATGTTATTTTAAACTCATTGTTTGCTGATTTTGAAAAATTTCAATTAAATTCTGTTGAGATAACCAGGTAACATCTTCAAAAATAGCTGTTACATGTAATGCATTTATAAAGGCCCTTCATCTTGAGAGCATTTGCCTAATATCCCTTCCCCCACACACATTCATACTGTAATGGCGATCTGGCCAACATGTAAGGTGATGAAGACCGCTGACTCATAAAAAGTTTATATTTCACTGTTGTAATTCAACGATCAAATCAGGCAGAACAAGGCACTGAATGCACGCACATTTGGCTAAGGTGTTTTAGATAGTGATAATAAATGACGATTTACTTCTGCGAGGGTCAAGTGGTGACACACTCACACATATGCACTCTTTTGGCCCTAAAGGACTTAGCCTTTTAGGCTTTGAACACAAGAGGGTGTTTATGTGAATCAACGATCAAAGACACCCTGTGTCGCCATAAGCACAGAGGGTTTCACTTGTGTACACACACACACACACACACACACACACACACACACACACACACACCTCATTTCACTTGACATTCAAATCAATTAAACAGATGTTAAGGCTGGCCGACTACTTGTTGTTGACTCAATATTCACATCAGAAGACAGACACATGCAGCAGCAACAACCCCCCTTCTCCACTTATCCACACACACACACACAACTGTCTGAAAAGGTCATAGTTAATAGAAGAGGACTGCTACATGTAATGTAGAGCATTATGATGCCAATGTGTGTGTCTGGTGGCTTCAGACAGACTCATATGGACACGAGAGGGATAACCTATGGTCTTACATGAAGTGGCCCACCGACTGATGTGTACACAGGGTCAGCCGGCTGACAACCAGGGTCAATCGGACCTGATTGATTGGACTGACCCTTTGATGGTGTGGAGAGAAGAGGGGAGACAGAAAAAATAGAAAGAGAGACAGACAGACAGAGATAAAAGGAAAGAGAGGTGCAGAGAAAGAAAATAAAGATACACAGTGGGTGTTTTCAGATGAGTATGTGCGTACCTCCAGTCCTTCTGTAGGACTCACTGGGGAGGTGGAGGAGGTAGTGGGTAAGGATGAGGAGGAGGTGGAGGACGGGGATGAAGGGGAGGTGATTCTTCTTGGGCTGATCTCCACCAGCTTCTTCAGCTTCAGATCCACATGCTTACTGTTTGTACCTGGAGAGAGAGAAAGCGAGAGAGAATGAGTACCATGAGTGTAATACCATGAAGCATAAACAAAACAGAGAAGTGAATAAAAAAATAAAAAATACATGACTATCATGACATTTGAAGTGAACTAAAACCCTACATGTCACATACGGTACAGGCAAACTACAGTGGTAAGTTAAGACAGGACAGAAGAGACAACTTGGTTTGTATTTGCGCATGCACTCACTCACTCACTCACTCACTCACTTACAAACACACACACACACACACACACACACACACACACACACACACACACACACACACAAGTGGGAAGGGATGATGTGCGAGAAAGACAGAGATCTGGACAGACTAGAATGCCTAAAGTCCTGTTTGTACAGCAGAGAGATGCTGAGGTACTGAGGGTACATTGATGGGACTATTACCATGGTAACCACAGGGCAAGAAGGAGGGAAAAAGAAAACCAGAAAAGAAAGACAGAGGGAGCATGCCTCATTTTAAAGTGTTTGTTAATCAACACTCATTGTACACGTTGTTACTGTATTACTTACTGTTTGGAGGTATGGGGAAACACTTAGAAAACTAACACTGAACCTATATTCATTCTTCAAAAGAGAGCCTTATAATTGTAAACAAAACAACTTGTAGAGCACCTACTAATCCACTGTTTATTAAATTTAAAGTACTAAAATTCAGAGGTATTGTTGACTTTAAAACTGCTCAACTGACCTACAAAATGAATAATCATCAGCTATCAAAAAGTACCTAAGGGATGTTTCAAATAAGAGAGAGCAAACATCATTTAAGAGGAACAGTTGTATATAAACAGAAACTTATAAGAACAAATGCTAAACATCACTGCATCCCAACCAAAAGAGGTACGTTATGGAACAGCCGCAGTGCAGAAATGAAATCCTGTACAAGAATGAGCAATTTCAAAAGATTTAAAAAGAATATAGTAAAGGGATACAAAAAGGATTTAAAGTGGTAGCATAAAGCATGAAAGAAGAAGAAAGGGAATAAAAGAAACAAAATCTGTGTAAATGTGTCTAAGTATGTATGTATGCATCTGTGTCTATGATGTGTAAATAACTAAAGCATAAAAGTAGAGAAAGGGGGTAGGACCTGAAAAGTTGTTTTATCAAATTCTTCCTACTCTTTTTTGAACATGGGAATTTTTTGTTTGAGCTTTCAATTTTTGGAAGATTGTGCTGAGAAGTACATGGCCTTATTTATCATTGTACTTAAATATGTATGCATGCATGAATGTATGTATATACATTTTTGATTTTAATGTTCAACATGTACAAACTATTAAACTAAACTAAAACGTATACACCATCAGGACTATAGTGCGGTCTGTTGTATGGTATGGTACAGCATATGGTGTTTGCACATGCTGTCCGTTTGTGTGTGTTTATTATGGCTGCAGCATGGGTTAAGTGCACAAGACAAATATCCCTTGATGTGGGACAATAAAGTTAATCTTGAATCTTCACTGACCGTACAGTTAAAATGTTTTCACATTAAGGCTGAAATAGTCTTCTCCTTTATAGAAACTTTTACATGAATTATCTCAAAAACTAACTTGGAATTCGGTTGCTAACTCCCTCTATCTGTTAAATCTTACCTTCTCCCTCCCTTTAACTCTATTCATCCCTAACTTGTCTTTTCCTCCCTGCTCCCCCAGTCACTCTCTCTCTTTGCCTTCCAGTTCCAGCTTTATTTTCCAGGGAATGGTAACCACAGCTTCCCTGCCAGGCCAAACCACTGCACTGAAGAAGATGAAAGAACAGGAGGGCAACCGTTTCATGTGTCACCTCCCTCTGTCTCTCTCTCTCACGCACATGCACGCACACACACACGCGCACACACACACACAAACACACACACACACACAGACACACTTGAATTTTGTCACAAACAACAACATGGAGAGACCGGAGCAAAAACTGAACATTTAGAAGAGAAACATTTACAGGATGAAGTGTGGTATCAGGTACTTTAGTGTTACAATCACCACCATCCATTTCTCTCAAGACTACATAAATATTTCCACCAACAAAGAACAAAAAAGAGAAACACACAAACGGTTAAAAGAAAAACAAACGCAGAGATACTGCACTTCAAAGTTGGATGAAGCATTTGTCTGTCTTCATGTTTGTTTCTTGTGGTCCTTCACTGTACTCTCACCTATCTCACATCGGCAGGATATTTAGGAAGCAAATAAAAAAAATTAAATACGAAACAAAGTAATTTGTGTACCTCTGAAGATTTAAGCAAATGCTTTACTGAAGATATGATTTTATTTCGTCTAGGGAGCACTTTTTAGAGTTCATTAATTGCTACTTAAAGAAGTTTTCAATGAAAGAAAATGCAAAAAAACAACAATATAGCAGCACAGTTCCTCCTGCGTGAAGCACTAATGAGTAAGAAGCCAATAGGATACATGAGTCAGAGGGGCGAGTAAGTAGTGGATAAGTCATGACAAAGCATTGAAAGATAAACGCCATGATCTTAAGTAAGTTGCAAAACAGGCTAAGTGCGAGTAAAAAAGTGAATAAGTGCGTAAGTTTAGATCAGACTGCTGCCAGCCTGTTCAAATTTTAATGAGGGGGGTTTACTTTGGGGTATGTACAGTATATGAGAATTGACCCCTGAATATGTAGGAAAAACACAATGAAGATCCACGCAGGTAAAGGAGTTACCTGGAGGAGGAGGAGTTAGAAAAATGTACAAACAAGACAGTAAACCATGCAGCCCCACACAGCTTCAGCCAGTGATTTACCCAGAGAAGTTAGCTCACAGCCGGGGTTAGTAAGCTCCAAGTGCACGTGGGTGCTGGAGGTGGCTGCACGAGGGGCCTCCAGTGGCAGTGGGTTAGTAACCAGCGCGGATGCAGATGCGGCAGCAACAGCAGTATTATCATCATCATCATCATCATCATCACCACCAAAATGGACCTGCTCTTCCTTGGCCCTGCCCTCTTCCTCATCCTCACCCATTTCACCATCAACATCATCCTCCTCATGATGACTTCCCACTCCATCCAAAACATCTGGGGGTACGGAGGCGAGGAAATATAAAAGGGAGTGAATCAGGGAGACAGGAAAGAAAAAGAGAGAAGTAAAAGGACAGGTGTTAAAAGAAGGAAAAGGCCAAAATGAAACCAGAGAGAAATGCAGAAAAGAATCTTGGTTAGTTTGTGCAAAAACAGAGATTTCTGAGAATCTGTGGTTTAAGTAGATGTTAAGTGACCCGATTCAATAGTCCTTGTCTTAAACGTATAATCCACCATAACATGTCTTCTCCACTTAAGAATCCCAGTACACTTGATGGGATAATCACACTGGCTCTGTTTGCAAATAGATTATCACCAAAATATTTAGTCCACTTGTTATAACTAGGGGACTTAGTTTGTCTATGCAAGAATATTGCATGTAAGTGTGTGCAACTAACTAATCCATGTAATATATATCCAAATTCCTGGTATGAATAGGAAGCAGACTCTACCTGAGAGACAAGGAGGGACTTTTGACTGATTAGTGTCTGTCTGTGTCTGTCTGCATCAGCGCACAAATATCTGACACACAAAGTGAAACCGAGACCTCCGTTGAATTCCCCTCATTCAAAGATCTGTTGCCGGCCTTTCTTGTTCCAGATAAAAGACGCAGGGCAAACAAAAAACACAAAAACATGAAAGCACATATTCCATTAAGTCTCCTAAGGGGCTCAATAGAAACAACAGTGTCTCCACATTAGAAACAACAGAATAAAAAACATGTTGGAAGAAATTCTAATGGAGACCTGAGCAGCTCTAGCTGCATGGATAAACCCACCATGGATTAAAACAAAACAATCAGTAAACAGCGTCTGACATTGCAAGCTCCCTCCTCTGCTATTTACTACTGGTGGGTAGAGGCCGAGAACAAAGAGAAAAAAAACAGCATTTCCTGTTGGGTTTTTTTCTTTTCTAATTTGCTAGCTGCGATGCGAAGCGTACTCGCAAGTGCCGTTCCTGCGTGGTTGGCTGGGGCCTAATTAATGGGAGGCCATGGTGATGGAGTTTGGAAAGTTTCTTTGCAGGCAGACACTTGGAGGGGGCAGCATGAGCTGCATTAAAGGACTGTGAATGGTGTTGAGCGGAGAGGGAGAAGGAGAGGGAGAGAGGAGAGAGAGAGAGAGAGAGAGAGAGAGAGAGAGAGAGAGAGAGAGAGAGAGAGAGAGAGGGGCTAGGATTAGCCGTTCTGCTCGGCAGGCCTTGTGTATCACAGCCAACAGGCTTTCTCTCGTCTCCTCACCTCCTCCTCCTCCTTTCTTGTTTCGTTCTTTCCTCGAACTCCATTTTTAATGAGATCAACAATTAGTCCAATTCAGAAATGCTGAAAGAGCAAATACATCAAGTTCTACCCTTCCTCTGCCTCACTGTCCTTCTTCTGTTGTTTTACCTAACAAGTCGCCGATCTCACTTCAAAGTTGTTTAGGGTCAGACACTTTTTATTTGTTTGCTCATCCCAGGAACCCACCACCACCATTTTTTTCACTTTTTTCATACATTTTAAAGACCAAAAGATTAACCAAAAAAAATAATTAACAGATTAATCAAATTGATTATTTCATGAAAACAATCGCTCCTTGCAAACAACAAGAGGCCATGTCTCGATCTTCGGCAGTCCCTCAATTTGTTCATATCAAAAGGCCTCATTGCTTCTTCTCCTTAATCATAATTACAGTACTCCTATTGCTTTCTACACCCTGCATCACCTTCTACACTCTCACCTTTCATTTGCATGCAGTGCACCTGGTCTACCGGAACAGAACAACCAAAAGAAGGGTGAAATGTGGAGGAATCTGAAACAAATGACTAGACAGTCCTAATAATGGTCATTATCATAATAACCCCAATTTCAAGGAAATGGAAAGCAGTGGGAAATGCACATGGTAGCATATGCTACCCCTGCAAGACATTATTAGAAGTGTTTGGTATTTTGAGTATAATTTGGGCGCACAATGTGTTGTGTTGATTAACAATTACTGGGCGAACGAGACGAGGGAGGAGTCGCAGGGTAAATTGCTGTTCTGAAAATGAGGAGGGTGCCTTTTAGACCCATGGCAGTTGTCAAATGGCATTTTGTTTTTCTCTGAGGATTAGGCAGAACCCCTTTAGAGAGCATAATGGAAATGTAAGTTGTAGCATGTGTGGATGAAGTAAGTGTATGTTAACATAAGTGTGACTTTTCTCCTGAATTATTGTTGAGATGAGATGAGAATTTGTGAGATAGACAATCTTTGGCAAATGTATGTGTTGATGTAAGACCATTCTACAAAACTAAAAGTATTTTAATGAGGATAAATAGTTTTAATAAAAATGCTTTGTCTATAAAGTGTAGGTGTTTATGTTTGCTGTGTGTGTGTGTGTGTGTGTGTGTGTGTGTGTGTGTGTGTGTTTAGATGACTGTTTAGATGTGTGCTGACCTCCAGCAGGGCTAGCCTTGTTGGCCTTGCCTCTCTCAGTGCTGGATGCATCCAGCAGGCTCATGTCAGACATCTTGACTCCAGATCGAGCCTCAGCTATCAGCTGCCTGGCTCGCTCTCTCAGCTGTCTTCGCCGCTCTGCATCCCGCTCCTGCACAAATAAATATAAATAAACATGAACATAGGAATTACTCTTGTACAGGTACAATAAATATCCAGAGAGGAAATCTTAAAGAATGAAATCCATAATCTAGATGAGGTGTTTTATAATTAGTAATGCTTGTTTACAGTAGCCACACAGGTTTACATTACATACTATTAAATGATTATTAAGGATAATAATAATCCAGATTCCAAATTATAAACTTGATAAGCGTAAATGTGCCCTGCCACACATATTTCCTTACTTTGTGGTAATGTCGGAAGTTCTACCATGGACTAACATTTTTTGTTGTTTCAAGCTATTCTAGCATGGTACAAAAAGCCTGCAGGAAGACTTAGATCAATTTGTGCCAGTTCCCATTAATATTCAACAAGCTAACATGCTTGACTCTGATTGGCTAACAACTAGCCAATGAGAGCCTGCCTATCAGCATCCATCCTTTACCCAACACAACTGGGCAAGCTCATGAATAGTAATGAGCTCAGGTAACATGACATCAGACTGACCAGCTTTTGTAATTGACCTGATTTCTCCGCATATTTCTTTTCAGTGGCTAGAGCTGACAACGGAGGTAGCAGTTCATTTTTAAATTCACAACATAACACAAAGATAAACATGGTGAATGTGACTCCTAAAACTGACATGTTGCAATCCGCTGGAGAGGAGACATATCACTCAGTTGGAGTTGTTGGAACTAACTGGTAGATAACGGACAAACCACACAACAAACAAGTTTTATTTATATAACGAAAGCAGCGCTGCAATACTAGCAGGCAGAGGTGGACAACATCGGTAAGTTCACTAAAGAAAGGATTGATAATGATCTATTAAAATAGCCCCCCCCCCCACACACACACACACACACACAAACACACACACAAAATATCTTGGCACTAGAAAGACAGTATTGAGCCGTCACCATCAGAGTAATGGCAGAAATGCCATTTTCAGGCCGATCCAATCTGATCCTACTGATAGCACAGACCACCACACACATATACAGAGCGAACAGGAAAACCTTGATGATTGCAACTGACAAACACCTAACTGGTGACGACCAAACCAAGCACACACTCAATGCGCAGACCAAGTACACATGGTAACCAGGCTAAAAAAAAAATGTCAAAGACAGGTCAATTTGATAAGACTATCGTTTACAGACAAATAAGGGACACAAAAGATAAAAAAAGAAAAAAAAGAAAGAAAAAGAAAAAAGGACACGATTCAAATCCAAGCAGATTACGCTGTAATAGAGCATACTGATTCAAAAAGTTTTTGCAAGAATTATTGCAGCCAACGAGAAATTTACTGGAGAACTCAACTCTGGATGAGACAATGGGGAAAAATACTGTTTTGAATCCTGCCTGGATGATTTAAGCCTCTGTGACAAAAACAACAGATGTAAAGAGGCACACAAACTAACAAACTCCATCTTGCAGAAACTTGTCTCACACAGCTCAACCTAAGCACAAACAACTACACACTCTAAAACTCCTCCTTGCTCCCCCTTTTCCCAAACATACACAAACACATATGACCCAAGGGAGAGTGAAGCTGCATTTCTCTGTCACTGTTCTCCCTCCCTGTGGTTTCCTGTTAATCAGGCTTCTCCATATTGAGGTAGGGGTTTTAGGGCTGGCCTATTGAAGCCGCCCATTTATCCATTAACAAAACAAGCAGCGCCCGCTAATGAGCTACATCTCTCCATTTCCATGTCAATTGTTTGTTTGTAGCCATTGTTAGGCTGGGACAATGGGGCTATATTGTAAATGACAGCAACCCTAATGCACTGTGTGTGTGTGTGTGTGTGTGTGTGTGTGTGTGTGTGTGTGTGTGAGAGAGCCCAAGGGGGTGCCCACAGGGAGAAGGGAACACACCTTAGAGAGAGACTGATAAAGAGAGAGAGAGAGAGAGAGAGAGAGAGAGAGAGAGAGAGAGAGAGAGAGAGAGAGAGAGAGAGAGAGAGAGAGAGAGAGAGAGAGAGAGAGAGAGATAAAAAGTGTGGAGGAGACCGAGAGGAATCGGATGTTGATACTGCTTGTAGATAAGTATTGTGTCAAAGCATAACAACACACTCTCATTCTGCACAATTCCAGGCAACAAAGGAGGAAATTGTTATCTGAGAGAAAATGGGAGATAAACTTTTTTTTCTTCGGTTTACCACTTTTCAAAACCCAAGTTACAAAATTCTTTAGCAGACAAAACAAAATACACCAATATCTAAAATCAAACAATAAGTTGGGGGGCGTGGAGGATACTGGGGCGCTTTCAGTAAACTTAATACAACTATTTTTCTGCCACATGGCATCGTTTTGTCATTGATTAAATCCCACTTTGCAACACAGTAATACAACAGAGACCTTATTCATTGATATTGAATTATTTCAATATCAAATCGATCCAACACCAAAGATTCTTTTGTACCTTAAAATAATGTGTTAATCAATAATATGGTGATGTTATTCTTGTTTGTGTTCTTCTTCCAATATTTCTTTCTTTCCATCCTCACCTCCTTCTTTCTCACTATGTTTTCTATGCAGGTGTCTCCCTGCTTTTATAAATGCAATATGATAACCAGTAATGTCACTGATGGCCTTGCGGCTATGGACTAGTTCTGATATCCAATCTGGCCTTTACAGATATGGATACAACTATCAATTTAAGTGTGCCTGTGTGTTGTATGTAGATACACACATTCAGCTCAGGCCCCAACACACTCGAAAAACATCCCACTGCATTATTGTTGTCGGCCATTTTGGGGACAGGAAATGGGAAATTGACTTTGCCTATCCAGAGGCTAGGATTAAGGCTATAGAAAAATGCATCTGACTTGCGCCTAGCTTGGTCAGCTACAGAGCCGATGATTAGAAAATATGAGAATGTGTTTGGAAGGAAAGACGAGGGATGGGGGAGTGGGTGTTGTTGTGTAAAAGACAATGTGTGACATAATCAAGGATCCAATCTTTCTGTGGCTAAATATACTTTTGTGTCATTTTGAAATTGTTAAAACTGGAATGTGTCCCTTGTAGATATATCATAAAAGGCATAACAGATTAAACTATAGGAACTGAAATGATAACTTCAGGCAGAACAAATGTTAATTTGGTTTTTCATCATCAAACAAAAACATGTGCTTGTGCAAAAGACTCTTTACATTCACAAAAAACTGTGAATGTAAAGAGTTGGACAGAATGCAGAGACAGCGCCCACAGGGACATTACATCATTCCATCTCTTTTTTCCAGACCTATGGAGATTTGATGTCTGTCACCCAACTGTTACCGACATTGACATCCAAATTACAACTTTGTTCTGTAGGAACAAGATATGTCAGAACACTTTTAGCTCATAGGGGAGACTTGTTGACCCAGTGATGATGAAATGCCATCTGGTGGACATTACGCTAAAACAAAAAAAGGGTATCGCGCTCATTACTTCTATCTTAGAAAGTGGCAATGGATATTTTATGTAAAAACACAAGCTTCAAATTTTTTGGAAGCACAGGACACCAACAATCAGCGGATGTAAAAACCATGGGGACACAACTTTGAGAAAAAAAGACAAGCAGAACGCCAACCAACCATAAACCCAACCAACCGCTTCGTGAGATGATCAAAGCCAGGAGGAGAGAAAGCTTGTCAGCTGGTGGTCAGTGGGTCGCACTGCTTCAAGAATGAAGACTCAAGAGGAGAAGAGCATTTTCTTTTTTAAACGGCGACAGCAAGAACAATTGTGCACTGTGTCTTCCATTGACTGCTGGGAACCTCCAGGGGAAGAGAGGCTAAACGCTTGAGTGCGAAGCTGAGACAGAGGGCTCCTCTGTGGGCTTGGCGTCGGGTGAGGACCCCTCTCTGCTCTGGAAGCTCTCTTTGAGCAGGGGGAGCAGGTTGTCGCCTTGGTTGCTCTTTTCTGGGCAAGGAGAAAAGGGGAGGGAGGGCACGCACCACTGATCATGTACAGAGACCTGGCGTGGGCACAGAGTGATGCCACATAAACACACACACAGGGATACACACACACAATCACTATCTAAAAGGGTTTGCCAACCTCCCAGATAGCCAGCCAGTCTGGCAGCCAGTCATGCAGTTCCAGACATTTGTCATGACAGGCTAATTCACAGTCAAGAGGTGCTTTAGGTCTCTATCGTGTCCACACACACACACACACACACACACACACACACACACACACACACACACACACACACCTATGTAATCACACACTCAAAAACATGGTTTCAAATGCCAGCATGATGATCCAGACATGATGCAGGTAAAACTTAATTTAAAGCCATTCTACCACAATAACAAACACACGTGACAGTACACAACTACACGGCCGTGTATATTTGTTATTTTTAATAAAGTGCTCTATAAATGAATTGATCTGACTTATTATTAATATGATTCTTAATATTCCCCTTTATTACCTTCTGAAAATCTTTACCAGGAAAGTACATAAATACATAAAGAATTTAATATCCAAAACTAGCTTCCTGGTTACCAAAGCAGTTTGCATACAATGACTTATCTCTATATTTCACTTTATTTTAGATGAGAGTTAATTTCAGCATTAACAACATATTTCACATATATGAAATATTCTCTTTGGAAGAGCATTGGTATTGTAAACAATTTAATTCAAGAAATAAAAACACACTGCTTCTGCTGGTCTCCACAATGTGTCCCCAAGTCAGGTTTTGAAAGACGATTGATGGTAAGGTGGGAAATATGAACAAACAACATATTCTATGTGGCAGGAAGCAATGGAGTTTATGGGAAATAGGCCACCAGAGGCGTCCAATTGAACTCAAATATTTTTGGATTGTATATCATTGTACATATACAGTTTGAACCAAATCTAGTAATCTATTACTTTCTATACACCTTATTGCTCTAATTTTGGAAACAGAGCAAGAGAGAGAGAGCGAGAGAGAGAAAGAGAGAGAGAGCGAGAGAGAGAGAGAGAAAGAGAGAGAGAGTGGGGAGCTTATCGGCTGGCTCCAGACGGAGTGCGCGGATCAATGGGCAAGCGAGGCCCACAGCGATCAATGCATTTGATAAAGAATTAAAGAAGAGCCACTGTACATGACTATCAAAGAACCAGGACACGGCCTAATTATGATTCGACGGGTGCGTGCCCATGATACGGGCCTGTCTGTGTGTGAGTGTGTGTGTGTGTTATATGGATATAAATACAAATCTCTGAGATGTCAGTGGTGTGAAAGTACAGGCTGTGTACCTCTGTGTTAGTGTATATAAGTGTGTGAGTGTGTTTATGTGTGTGTGTCTGCATGATCAGAATGTGTTTGTGTGTTTTTTGGGCAGAGGTGTCATGTTGCTGTGGTTTGAGGTTATGACTCAGACTGTGTATGTTCGCCTGTATACGTTTATGTGTATTTGTTAAATGAGGGGGATTATTCCAAAATGTTTTTATAAAAAGGATAAGTCACAAATGGTTAGGTGCTTTTCTTTAATTTGCTTTTTTATTTATTTTTTAATCAATGTTTGTTTTGTATGGTGTTTTGTATGCGTCTTCCTGTTTAGTATCCCGTGTGTATTTGAAAAAAAGAGGCCTAAATAAATGTGCTATTTATAGTCATGGCAATGGTCCACGCTATGTAGTTGTCCCTATGAAAATAAACGGAAAAAATATTATTTTGACACTGCTGCTTCAGCACATGTGTGCAAATGTAAAAGGGCACAGTGCCAAACACTTCAAATGGAGTGTATTTGACAGCGAATATTGTTTGTATTTGTATTGTATTTGTGTGTGTACGCAAAATTATGCTGACATTTTCTTAAGTAAATACATTTGTGTGTGTTTGACTTCTGAGGACATCAAATGTGTCCTCAGCCCTGTGTGTGTGTGTGTGTGTGTGTGTGTGTGTGTGTGTGTGTGTGTATATGTGTGTGTGTGTGAGGGGTGGGGGGGCGGGGGGTGTCTAACAAGAGCAAGTAGAACAGGTGGAGTGAAACACAGACTACACAAAAGTCAGAGAAGCTTGTGACTCAGGCGAGTAGGATGGTAAGGTCTTGCCCTTTAAATAGACAGGATAATTGCTGGTGAGAAGGACAGAGAAAGGTAGAGAGAAGGAGAGAAAAAGGAGAAGTAGAAAGAGACAGAGACAAAAAAGGTGACAAAAAAACACTAACCTGTCATCTCCTATTACCTTTAACAGCCAGGCGCGTTGGCACCTTGGCACATCGCTATTATGATGGTGGATTTGCACCGTAATATTTGTATTCGTAATCTTTTTATTCATAATCTTTTTAATCTTTAGCATGTTTGTATGCTGCTGCACTTCCCTGTGTGTGTAAGAAGCCTAGTGTTGGTCGCCCGGAGAGCCCAGTTGATAGAGCAGGCGCCCATACATAGAGGTTTACTCCTCGACGCATGTAATGCGCCCCTCCCCCTTTCCTGTCTTCTGCTGTCCTGTCACATAAAGGCCGAAAAAGGAAAAAGAAATGCCCCCAAAAAAATCTTTAAAAAACAAAAACAAGTATAGTGTGCGTGTGCTGTGCATAAGCCTAGGCTATTTGACTAATTTGCTGTAAAAATAACAATGAAATGCTGCGCTGTTGACTTTAGACCTGTTTTTTGTTGGTCAATGGCGCGATTACTTCCCGCTGACTCAACAAACCAATACGCCAAGAACTCCCTTGAACACACCTCCTTGTAAAATCAGGACGCACATGGGTGCAAAGATGGGTGCAGGTGTATTTACTATTTTAACAACACGGGTGTTGGATGGGAAATTGACAACTGCGTCGGTTATACTAGCAAAGACACTTGCGTCGGGCTTTGCACTGCACCGGGTTCAAGATAGGGCCCTTAACACTAACCCAATGATTGGCCGTCGGACGGTCTGGCGAGGTTGCTGACTCGAGTCCGTTTGGTGTGTTCTGTGACGTTGTCAGTCGTAGGGGCTGGCAGCCTCTCTCTTAAAATCTGACAAAAACATTTTAAAACGACCTTTGTCGATCTGAAATGAAGACAGATTCAACAACTGCATGGCCTAAGTCTCTTGTTTCGGTTAACTATTTTAGTAAAATATGAGTTTGTATTCTGAACAACCTTCAGCGGTTGGGTTAGTGTGTCAGGGCCATTAGACTTTATTTTTGCTTAACTGTATATCTGACCTTTGAAATGTTACATATGCGTTACGTATGTTATTTTGAAATTTTTTTCTTGTAATTGCAGTGTTTTATTTAACCTTGGCCCCTTTTTGACTTCAGCAACTTTTCCAGCAACCTGTCCAGTAAATCAGGGACTTTACCTTCATCTAAGTCTCAGTTCAGGGGCAAAGGTTTCTGTCCCCCCAAGGATGAATTTTCGGACAGCCTAGGAACTATCAGGGTGGTTTGTAAAACTTAACAGTGATGACTGGTAAAACCTACTGTAAACCTCAAGACCACTTCAACTTGCAAATAGTATCCTTTTAGCCTGCATACATGTCCTGGTAGTTGCTAGGGGTCAACAGGATTGGGAGGTGAAAAACATTTTAATGATTTGACATTTAAATGTTTTGTAGCTGATTTCTTCCTTTACCTGTACTTTGTCTACTTTTACTAATGTTCACGCAAGTTCAGATGCAGAGGAAACACAAATACAAATGCACAATAGGGACATTTGGTTTCTAACTTTCTCGTTGAGGTTTTGGGTCTATTTAGTAAAAAAGAACACTTGTATGAACACATTTAAAATTTCAAATCAACGCTCAATTCTATGTCACACAGCCACATGGATAAGAGTAAATTAAATTTCCATATAAACTGTTAATTCTTTAGGCACTTAGAAAAGTGGTGGATTACTGTGATTTCATTTTTAATGAACTTTCTATGAATATTCTCTCATCTGAGGACTTCATCTTTTATATTTTATGAATACAAAATGGAGAGAGACATGAGCTACAGGGTGGACATGAAAATCCTTTGGCACTTGCACTTCAGATGTGAACACGAGGCATGTGATAACTTGACAAAAGAAAGAGAGGTACATGTGTTCAGAAGGGGAATGCAAGTGTGTGTGTGTGTTACAGCTTTCTTCTCTGATGGCTTGATCAGCTCTTGTGATGCAATTGAGAGAGCGGTCTTTCTCTTGCTCGTTAACACACACACACGCACACTTTAGAGACTGCCTTTGATCTCCACTTCAGCCAATTCAGCATACCCGCACACTTTAATACACACACACACACACACACACACACAGTCCAAAGAAACTGCCCACCAAACTATTTAGTTTCATTAAGGGCACATTCTTCAAAAAGAAGAGAGAGCAAGAGAAAATGAAGGGGGTTGAAGGTAGAGGAAGAAGAGAAGAAGAAAAAAGAGAGCTAGGAGAAGAAAGGGAGGGTAGCCACATTTAAAATGAGACCTGGAGAAAAACTATTACTGCTGGGAGAAAGTTGACAAGGAGAGAGGACAGGAAGAGGAGGAGGGCAGGAAATGACAATGTGTGGACAAAAAGGAGTGCACACAAGGTCATATTTGAATTTTTGACGGAGGCATTTATGTATTTTCTGAAAAAAAAACAGCCCTTCACTGGTGGCCATCTCGATTGTAGATTGCAATTAATGTTCTGGAGTTGTAAGATTCTTAACTGCTTACAGGATTATTTTAAATTAGATTTCTTTGTTTTAAGTATCTCAACACTGATATTAACTCTTGTTTCTTTGTTGCAGTAAATTGGCTGCCTGAATGTGCCACCTTTCAAAAGTTCTCCTTTCCACTTATCCAGTGTTTAGCAATTCGGGCCAAAAGTCAGGGAACAAGTAGCCTGTTATCATTTTGACGTATTTGTTATAATCACTTGGATGAAATGTGTACAATCAGAATAACTCAGACATAATGTGTTTTTTCATTTTTTAGGAATGCAGAGGTTCGGCCAGAGGGGCCTTTGATTCTGGCCACCTGTGACACAAATAAATGAAAGAAAAAGAGAGAGGCGAAAATGAGGACATGAATGCAGTCAAGTCAGGATCGGACAACAGAGAGCAGATGGGAGTAGATGACAACACCCACAGGTCACAACAGCAGACCTAGGAGTCCCCTCCACTTCTAAGGAGGAGAAGGGGGGAACAGAGGGGGGGGAGAGAGAGCTGGTCGGCAAAAATCAAACGGGACCCAATTATAGGAATCACAACGAGTCAGTGAGCAGGGGAAGTCTCTTACCTGGAAAACACCAGGGCATTCACGTGCACTCTCAAACGCATATCCAACGCACACACACGCATACCCAACACACACACACACACACACACACACACACACACACACACATTCTTAAAAGACTGCAAAATTACACATGCGCTATGTAATGGCACAAAGTACAGACATATTTCTGCACACAAACACACAGGAGCATACGCTTCTGTGTCCACATGCACACAAATACACTTCTCCCAAACCTAGTGTGGATAATTAGCCTGGCCAGGCCGGTGTGAAATTACTGTTCTCATCTGCTAATGGATGAGAAGAGCTGAAGCGAATAGACACAGACACACACACACTTCTCTATTAAAATAATAACAGTGGAAAAGACTAAAAGAGCAAAAGCAAGACAAACAAAAATTGGGCAACTGCATTAATGATAAAATGAGAGAATAAAGTCCTTTTCCTATAATTTTTTAGTAAAGCTCAATAATTACCAATCTGGCTGCTGTGTGAGTAGGGGGTGGTGTCATTACAATATTACAATACATCTGCATATGTTGTGAAGGCCACCTATGAGGCGGAGCAGAAGGAGAAAGAGATGGGCACAAAACTATTAGTGGTGCTTGATCATCAAAGACCACAGAGAGTAGGACAGACAGCAAAACAAGATGGAGAAAACAGGAGGATGAGGTGTGGTGGAGAAAGACAAAGGACAGGCAGAAAAAGACAGTGAGTGAAAAAGAAAAAAACATGAGAACAAAAAAACAAAAAAAGGCAGAGTGTGAGAGAGAGAGAAAGTGAAGACAGGGAGGGAGAGGAAGAGAGAAAACTGAACCTGTGACCTTAGATGAAAGAACAAGTCACTGTGGGCTACAATTAGGGATGGCAGGAGGGAGAGCATAGGTCAAGAGAACAGGGCTAGACACACACACACACACACACACACACACAATCCAACATAATGTTTTGCATCAAGCTACATTCCTAATGACAACAGTCACTGTGGCTGTTGGTATTATGAATAACAAATTGTACAATAACTGTTCTGCTGCTACAAAAGAGTTATTATCCTTACACTTCTCTGTAATGTTTATGTGCTGCGCCTTTCTTTGATGGTGTTTAAAAAAGTTCAAACACAACTGAAAAGGGCATTTCTTTCTTAGGTTTTGAACAAGGTATGGTTTAGATGAAGATATATGCTATGGAGATAAGTGTGGGGGAGCCGTTTCTGATGAGAATGAGCATGGGTGTATGTTGGGAAACCGAGTTTATTGTACAGATACATGAAGATCTGCTTATAGATAAGTTTCTTATTTTTAGTGGCTGGGGGGAATGATATCAAAGAGGATGAAAATAATAACACGCAGAAAGACAAGACTTTGTAATTCTAGTTTTGTCACCAATTGCTGTTCAGGAGATGATTTCTCAACAGTTATCATACCTGACCCAAAAACTTCAAATAAAAAAAAAAAATGCTTATTCTGTTTGGAGAATTAGTGCTATCCTGCAATTAATGATTATTTGGCTTATCACTTATCTTTCAATTTTTTTCGACTGATTGCCAATTGTACTGTCCCATAACTTTTACAGCTTTGAATAAGACACGAGTTTAGTTAATAGATTTCAAACTGTAGTGCCACATAATAATTATGACTCTTGGCTCAATATTGCTGAATCCTTGAAATCCATGCTTTAGACTTGCATGTGTTTGGTCCCATATGTCTTATATCTGTCTCTCTGCCAATGTATTTTGTTTGTTTGTGTATGTCTAATAAGTTATGTCTTATTGCTAAACTGCAGATTCCATTCCTACTGTTGTGTTTTTATTAGGTCTCCCCCCCTCCCCGTTTTTCCTCTATGTAGTTTTTGGTCCTGGTACGTGTTCTTATGTCTCAGTGTATTGTATGTCCCAGTAGTAGTGTTTGTTAATTGTATAATAAACAATATTTGATCACAAAGAAAAAAGAGATGTCAAACTAACCGATTTGTCATTTGTGTTTTGAATGCTACACCCCCAAAACAGCTAATGTAGCCCCCTCCTCTCCCTCTGCCCAAATCATTCTGTTGCCCCCACATTAGCCACTTCTCTGGAAGAATGAAGCCTGCTTTAATTGAATTAAATTATACCTTATGCATGCTAAACCGCAAAGCATCTACTTAGACGGATGGAGAGTTAAATGGGAAATGCTGGGCCTCTTCAGCTGATAATCACACACACACACACACACACACACACACACACACACACGCTAATCAAAACAAGACATCAAGTAATCTAATCTGAATCACTAACAATTATCAGCACATTGGCCTCAAGGCCAGTCGTATTCCTTTGATCAATGTTTTCTATTAAAAAAAGTGTAAACAATTCAATATCTTCCTCTCAACCCTCCTCCTTTCCCTACTTCCTTTATGCATGGGAGCAGTGTGTGTGTTTGTGTGTATGTGTGGGGGTTATTAACCAATTGTCCTTGGAAATGAGTAAGGAAATCAGGAGGAGATGGAGAGAGAAAGCGGAGGGTTGGGTCTGGCTACTTTAAGGAGCTAATCTAAGTGAAGTCGGCCATCTTGCCGCACAACAAAGGACAGAAGAGGACCTATTTTTTGTCGCTAAGGAAATATATCGGCACTGCAGCAGCTTTGAAAAACTCTTTTAATTTGCTTTCTTTCTCTGAAGACTTTTAACACCACCAGTCCTTGGAAGTTCTTCATTTATTTTCTCAGATTATGCCAAAATTGTTATTCCTGCACAGAGACTTGTACACATACATTTGCATGCCTACACACTGACAAACACATATGTGCGCGCCTGTGATTGCACACACACACACACACACACACACACACACACACACACACACACACACACACACACACAAAACCATCTAATTCAAGGGCATATATCTCTTTAAGGATTCAGGCAGCAGGGGCATGCGGCTGCTGCCTTTTAGATATTTCATTACCAAGGGGTATTTATTTAATTTTACCCTCAAATCCGTTGTCCTCACAATTCTCACAAGACCATTTTTTTCGTCTTATCCCCTTTTCATTTCTCTGAAACATTTGACAACAGTTCTTTCCCAGGGTAACTCCTGGTCCATCAGTGTGCACCCCCCATCCCAGTATATTATGTTCAGTGGAGCGTGCTTGGTTCAGAGCCGGCAATTTCACTCACTTCTTCTCTAGTTAAGTTTGCTTCGGAACAGCAATTCCCACCCCCCTTTACAGTGAATGTACTTTTGCTGACAGGTGTTTTGTGTACATTTACTCCGTGTTTGGGGAAGTTGAGGGGGCAGCAAATTTAGTCAGGATGTCAAAATAATTGTTCAAAGTCATGATGACCAACGAGAGAGACTAAAAGAGAGAGTCAATCCACACTTTGGTTTTTCTAACTGACATGTTCAGGTTGTGATGTTCAGCAGTCCATAAGAGAGTCTGAGCAGAAGTTAATAAGGAAAAGTCTTCTCTCCTTCTCAAAGCATAAAGTGGACTGACAGAGGATGAGACAGGCTTTTCCAGCATGTTGGAAGTGTAGTGAGCAGCGAATAGAGAACTGTGGAAGTGAGGGTGTTGAAGAGGCTGGTGGTCACTCTATTAGTTGTTCCGGCACACTCAGGCAATGCTGTACAACACTCCAATACATGGAGCAAAGAGGCAGGAGGACAGACAACTCCAACTCAGGACAATCTTTCCTTACTACACACAGAAGAGGTCAGACGGACCTGCCCCCTCCTCAAAAACCTGAAGACCCAGACTGACCCAAACCGAGCCTCAGGAAGAGACTTTTTTGAAAAATAAGAGGTCAGTTTTTTGGTCCATTTAAGATGGGACAGTACTGTCACACACACACAAACACACACCACTTTGACTTACATCGCAGACATTTGTGGCACTGTTTGGTGCAGTGACGGCTGAGTTGGGGACGTTCTTGTTTCCTGCCTTCATTGCAGCATCTCTGCGGGCTTGCTCCAGGAGAACTCTGGCTCTCTCTTTAAGCTCCTCCTGACGAGACAGCACCTTCTGTGTGCAACCACAGGGCATAAGAGTGATAACATAAAACAATGCTAATGACTGGGCGCAGTTGATTTCTAATAAAACTGTGTAAAAAAAAAAAGTGTGCTTGTACACTCTCACACATTCATGTATACTAGTGTAAGGTGTTTTTTCACATATGTAACCTCTTACGCTCTTCAAAATTGTACTCACCTTCTCAGCAGGGGGACTTGATACAGGGGCAGGTATTGGCTCCTTTGAAAAAGAAAATATCCTAAATTAACTACAGGTGTGTAGCCAAATACCAAAACACCTTTAGATTTGCAATTAGAGTTACAGGTTCTAAATTAAGTATTTTGTCAAAAAAAGCATCAAATAATGTTGGTTGGACTGGTTTTATGCTTCTTAACAAATTAATTAACTTGTATAGTCTAGTTAACTATGATGCCTAAATAAGTGAAATGCAATGGAAATTAACACATTTTAACAGGGAGTAGTAAGTTTCCTCCTGGTACAGTGAGCAGGGGAAGGGAGAGAAAAATTTAGATAAGCGGACCCTGTAAGAGCAGGGTACATGATAAACAGGGCCTGCACTTTGGCATTATGTGGCCAGCCTACAAGCCAGGCTCACAGCCCTGTCTGGGTCCAGTGGTGTGGAGAGCATGACGACTTTGACAAGAAAGCAAAACAAACCTAGCTTAAAATTGTATCTGCACGGTAATCCTGGCTGTATTATAAAAGGGGTGCAAAGTGGGCAAACAGAGCTTTTTACATTTGGCTTAGGCCGAGCAATATTACAACCAAGCTGTGTATAGCACTGAAACATGTTTATCTGTTCAACAAGTCAAATCTGGCTTGGGTGCAGGCAAGGCTGCATCCCGCTAACTTGATAATAGCAGTTCAAAATGGGGTGTCATAGCTGTCATAACCCCCCTGTTGCCTCCCGCCTGCCCCGTGACCTTTCGACTTGTAAACAGGAAACAGTAATCTGGGGTTAACCAACGCAGGCAGCAATGTATTCAATGTGTGTTTGTGTGTGTGACTGTTTGCACACACGCATTAAAGGAAAATTCCGGTCAATTACCACTCTTAGCTCTGTTGTTTGTATATGTGTAGTGCTTTCAGTAGAGAGAAAAACTAAACAATCGGTGCTGCCTACACCGTGTTATCCTCCTGCTAGAGTTAGCACCCAACAGGCTTGAACAGGGCAAGATATGAACGTGTTATAAAACAATGTTGCAGAAAAACATTGCAACATTCTTTGTTGGGAGACACATGCGCTCCCTCACAGCTTATGGTTGCCTGGCTCTGACTCACAAAAAAGAAACCATAAGTAAAATCAAAATAAACACTGCATAAACTCCACTACCATGTTTATTTAAATATTGTCTTAAGAGATTCTAATATAAGCCTAAGCCTATATATTACTATTAGGACTATAGCTTACATATGTCACGGATGTATAAATTAAATAAACTTCAGCTTGAGTCTGATTTACAACAGCAACACGGTTGACTGCACCAGTTATCTCTTTCTATTCTGCATTCTTTCTACAGCCTAATACCAGTTTTTAGACTGCCAAATAGGACACATGTTACTGCAAATGAACCTGAGATGTCAAGGTTTCAATCTCCACCTAAATTGTAGGGACGAGGCCTCAAAACCGAGAATATATTAGGGAGTGATGTTTAAATTACAAATGTTTCCAGCCGCTGCATTTATCAATGTACGACCATTCTTACACTCCGTTTGGTGTGATACAAACGTTTCATGAATCCAACGTGACGCCTCTCGTAAGAGGGTTTCTGTGCTCATATCTGCACTGGTTTCCACGTTAGGTTAATAAATGAGGGCCAGTGAATTTGACTGCTCTAGATGTGAAAGAGATGCATGAAAGTTGTGCTAATTCAGGTGTGTATAGTTCCTGTGTTGATACTACAAGGAGTTCTTTGTGACCGTCTACAAACTACAACACAAAAAAGAAATACAAACACATTTTCAAAAATAAGATGACGTTTATTTTTTAAAAGTAAGTGCTGTAGTACAACTAGCAGGAGACAAGTCACAATTGAGGTAAGTTTGGAGACACTACCTTATTTAAATCATTAAATTGATAGCCTGTATATTTTAGTTTTTTCTATTTTCTGTGTTGTACTTTGTAGACGGTCCCTAAGCGCTCTTCCTGCCGTCTCAACACCGGAACTAAACAGCGCTAAATTAGCACAACTTTCATGCATTTCTCTCAAATCTACAGCAGTCCGATTCACTGTGTTCACTCGGAATAAATCACTTCACGTGGGTAGGTACTTTTGACATTTTGAGCATGTTTTGAGGCTAAAAACCTGTTTAAAACTTGCCCTGTTTAAGCCTGTTGGGTGCTAACTCTAGCAGGAGGATAACACGGTGTAGGCAGCACCGATTGTTTGAGTTTTTCTATCCACTGACACTACTCCACATTTACAAACAACAGAGCTACGTGTTGGAATCGACCGGAATTCTCCTTGAAGGCGCGTGTCAGTGTGTGTGTGAGACGAGATGAGGTGTGCTCTGCGCAAAGCGTCACCACGCCTGAGCAGTCACGGCACCAACTGCCATCAACTGAAGGGATGAGAAATATAATGAAAAATATAATGAAATGTCAAAGCAGGGGGTTCTCCTGGGTGCCTTCTATAGTCGCCACATGTTAAGGGCCCGGACTCGATGTGTCTGGGTCTCGGCAATGAGACAGGCGACGACAACATCTAATGCAAACGGGAGAATTGCGGTACGGTCATCTCTGCAATGGCATCAGCGAGGTCGGGATTGGAAGCTTAGCGAGTGCCAAGAGGAAATGAATGTTCACCACATCTTCTGTCTTATGACTGATGTAGCAGTAAAGGTTTCAATCAAAGCCAGGGGGCAAGGATAAAAACCCGAACAATCCATTTAGGGGCCAGGCAGCTACCTGCAAGTAAACGCTGTCAGAATCTTAATACCTGACTTAAGCAACAAGACGTGAATTAGTCTAGTCTAATCATACCGACTGATCCAGAGGTTGTTTAATGTACAGGATTCAAAATAAGCTTTGAGATAGTTTATTGAATCTCTTACTGTACCTTAAAGGACATGTTTAACAATATTCAAAACACTGAAAAAAATATTGAAAATTGAAAAATATCAATTATTCAGCATGTTAAAAATTGGATGTCTCTCAATTAATGTCTCATACAAAAGTATAGTACAATAGTAGCGAAACAAAATATAGCACTTTTGAAGAGACAAAATCATAACACGTTGACTCCTACATTACATAACTACTTTAGGAATACCAAGAAAAAGATATGGTGAAATAAATATATAAAAATAAAAATATATATATTGTAGCCATTTAGTTGCACTCTGGAACTATCTATCTATTTACATGTTTAGTGTGTGTTTACCTTACTGAGGTTTTTTTTCTGGGTGTTTACCTGTTTGGGGGGCGTGTCTGTGTGGTTGACTGGAGGAGAGCTGATGTCTGAGGCTGGCTCAGACTCCGAGTGACGCAAGCTGGCCCTCTTCTTCTTGATGAGGTCGGCATCCCTGTTATAGGAGAAACCCAGTTTCTGGTGGGGCGGTAAAGCCCCTCTTCTGGTGGGGGACCCTGGGTTTGTACTTCCCTCTCCTCTTTCCTCTCCCACCTCATCCTTCTGCTGTCTTCCCTTCTCCATTTCTCGGTCCATTCTCTGTGGTAACTCGCTAGGGTCTAAAGTGTTGGCTTTGAGCAGATTCCCTCTGTACTCAGAGCTTGACGGCGTCATGTGGGTCGAGTCTGTCGCTGCAGCGGCTAATGCTGTGCGTGGCGATGGGACAGGAGGAGAGGACTGCAAAGGCCTTGCTGCTGGCAAGCTGACCGTTCCTTCTTCGGCCTTCCGAACAGGCTCCATCATCTCTTCCTCACCGGCTTTAATGCCATTGGATTCAGTGTTAAAACCACCAGCAGATTCAACGGGGTCAAAATTAGCCTGGTGGTGCTGCACGTCGTTAAGTTCAGCATAGAACTTGTCCTGACCTATGGAGGCGTTTGTATCCGTTTCAAAGTCGCCCACCTTGTAGGTGCTGCGACTGCTGTTAGCCTCTATCTGCACCACGTTGAGTTCCTCACCAGAGAAGTGGGCCCGGATCTGGTACAAGTAGGTCATTACTGTTAGCTTGTCAGGAATGGCCAGCAGCACCATGTCTGATGGTTCTAGGAGACGGGAGATACCCAGGCTTGCAAAGCCATCATATGCCTGCCAAAAAAGACAAACTTTCAATTACATATTCATACCACACAACCATTGTCATGTTACAAGAAGTGCCTACCAGCAGAATTGGGTACAAAACTGAGTTCACTGTTGGAAAAATGGATGGGATGGAAGGGTGACAATGGTTGATGAGATAGGAGAAGTCTGGTTTCCTTTTAAGACATGGGTTTTATTTGGTGCATGGTGCATTGCATGCATGATCCATGTGTGTATGTGCCCATGTGTGTTTGTGAGTGAGAGACACCTTTGGCATGACTGCTGACAGGTCATGTCAGGGATGGTTGTCCCCGATAAGAGACGCAGATACCCCAAGTCAGAGCGCTTAATCCCAAAGTGTGTGTGCCTGAGTGTGTGTGTGTGTGTCCTTATCGCTCCCCTACATCAACCTGCCCACGCTCTCCGTCACGCGTGTAATTGGTCTGATTAGAGTCTGATGAGAAAATACAGGTTTGATTATCAAGCGACACACACAAAACCCAATCCCCCATCACCAGATAGACTGAGACAGAGAGAGAGAAGGGATGAAAACCATTATCGCAGCCAATGACAGGTAAATAAATAGATTAGCAGCACACACACACAGTCACTACCAAAATTCCTGCGGGCGCACACACATAACCTCCCCATCCATCTCTCCCAGGTATCACAGCTTGTATCTGGGCTGCTTGATAGTGTTGATCTAATTCCAACCTGTTGCAGCGCTCGTTTGTTTCACTGCCTCCATAGATCTACCCAGTCCATCAATCTCTCCCTCTTTCTCTCCGTCTCCCTCTCTGACTTCCACACTCATCCCTGTGTGTTTTTAACCTTTACATACCCCTGGGACTGTTTGAAGAGCCTACTTACTCTTTTTCAGCTCTGCCCTGCTTCAATACAATTTTCTTACATTTATTTATCTAGAAATGGGGTCTATTGAGCATGTATGATTTTTCATTAAGTCTCTGCTTTGCATTCATCCAATACATCTTGGAGCTTCCTTGAAAAAACTACTGTCTCTAAGTGACGGCCCCTGAGCAACTTCAACTTTAAGGATGGGCTGAGCGCTTTGTTGAACTGTAACTTTACAAAAGATATTGACTTTGTGTTCTGTGTCTGTAATAACTCCATTTGCCACCTACTGCACCATATTATCTTCTAGCCATTTTATTTGAGTGTTAATAGATATAAAAATTACATTCATAGCTGGACTGAGTAAAGGAGTTATGGCATAGCTATAGGGACTACACACAATTGCCACAGCTGATGTGCACCTCCTCAAAAAATGTAACTACAGCAGCTATTGAGATACCACGTAGGAACTACAAGAACGGTGATTGGTCAACTTGGGTAGCTTGTGTTTGCTTCTTTAAGTATCTGAAATAAAAGCAATACTAATTAGTTAAAGAGAGACTCTGTAGTCTTCTGCTTTTTAGTAACACGCATTTACAAAAGGGCCATTTACAAACCATCTTTTTACCATGAAGGCCGCTGTCTATTACAATGAACAACAGAATTAAAAAAATGCCATTGCTCGACAATAGCCTCCTATTCAGTATTGAGACATAGAAGTTACTTGAATGAAATTTCAGTTATATAAGTATATGTGAAGGCCACCGTCTGTCTATATTTAAAAGAAAATAAAAGAATATAAACACTGTTAGCCCTGCTACACAGTTCCCTGCTCCTGCTACACATGCTCCGCTGTGCCTTGTAATGCCGTGCAGTGCCCTGCTATGCCATGAACTACTACAAACGACTATTTTTTAACTATTGTTCCATTATCTTTTACTGTAACTGTTATTGCCACTATTCATTTCAACCCCAACCGGCCGCCAGACACCACCAACCAAGAGTCTGGGTCTTCCCCACTGTTGCTTGCTTTAAATTTAACTGAATTTAATTGTTAGCATGGAGAATATATTTAAACACTAGCCTTGAAATCCAGACCCAAACAAAACTAAACTAAACAAAAACAAAAGACTCTGGTCTGCCTATATCAGATACACCGATGTGATTGGTGCAGCTCGGCTACAAGGGCATAGTTAATGAGCAGCATTACCCAATGCCAGAGTCACTCGCTGAGCAAATTCAAATTTTGCTCTCGCGAGAACTCTTGATTTCCAGGGTAATTAAACATGACAGAGTCCGATTAAGTTTCATACATTTGTCTAGTTTTGTGCTGGAGCTATCAATAGATAATTCCATGTTGAACAATAATAATAATATATTTTAATTATAATGCATTTTTCATCCATAAATCTCAAGTGCTACAGGTAAAAAAGAGAAAAATAAAACAAAAAAGAAAGAATAAAAAAAGAAAATAAAGCTATTCTTAGAAGATAATAAAAAACATCTAAAAGGGGACCAAAAGCTTTGCTAAAAAGAAATGTTTTAAGGCCTTTTTTTAAAACACTCAGTGGATTGAGGTGCCCTCAAGGTGTCAGGGAGGGCATTCCACAGACGCGGGGCAGCAGCACAAAATGCCCTATCTCCCATTGTCCTGAGTCTGGTTCTGGGACTGTGGAGGAGGTTTGGAGCGGGTAGTGTTCTGTGGTTTGATAATACAATGTAGGTAATAGCTTAAAACCCTGATCTATTTATTATGTGTAAAGTACATAAGGAAGTGATATTGGACACAACTCAGAAAGCTCTGTTTAACAAAGTTAATTTCTCCAACTGTATTCATTTCTAGCAGGTGACATAAGAACAGAAGGAGAGAAATGGAGACTAAAAAGGTGGTTTAACTGAGGGATGTTTCTCAATTTACAATCAATTAAGATGCCTTTTGTTAGGAGGAGTCTTTTTCACTCTCACCTCTTTTGTCCCTTTCTATTGATGGAAAGTATGTGTTTGTGCTTGCAGAGACAAGGCCAGAAGAAAAAAGTGGCGGCAGGAAAAAAGAAAAGTGAGAACAGAGAGGAGTTTGCCTTTACAGCGAGCCTGTTTAAGTGCCCCCCCTTTCCCTGGCAGAAAGTGAGTGTGAAAGAAAAAAGAAAGAAAAAAAATAGAAAAAGAATATGAGGAATAAGAGGGCCTGATTGGGTTTCTAACACGTATTCAGGGGAGCAAAGTGTGCTTACATTGTTCCCCTCTCGCCCAGGGTAGGCTGTGAAAGAGAGCGACAACTTTGCTGCTCAATAGGGACAGAATGAAAGAAGGAAAGAGAAAAGAGCGAGAGTGGGAGAACGTGAGAGCTGTATGAGGAGGAAGAAGAGAAGGAGACTCTGGGGCTGGGTTTTGTTTCAAGGCTGATGTTAGTCTTGACCTGCGCTACAGTCTTTTTGACCTCAGTGTCATGATTTATACTTTCAATACGTTTACTTATAGCTTGAGGACTGCTGATCATGTAATACTGAGACACTGACATTGAGGGCCCTGTTAATACGTGAATTGTTTTCTGCGGTGGTAGCATACGTAGCATATGTGCCCACAAACTGCAGTTAAATCATAAGGCAGGCAATATTTTGTATCTTTGTTATTGACAATGGATCACAAGAAAATACCAAAAAGAAATAAAAGATCTTAAATTGTGTTAAATATAATAGTTCTCTGTGGCGCTGCACTCAACAAGGCAGCCCAAAAGACATAACAGGCAGCGCGCTGTCTGCCCCTGCCAAAGAAAAAGACTCTGCTCCAATAAGGCACGCTACGTTGAACTAGGTCGATGCAATATGGCTAGTAACGTTAATGCGACCATTGCCAGACCAGAATTGGAAGATCCTCCAATAACCAACAGGTCTGGCGTTTGGAGCCCCTTTGGTTTCGCTGTAAGTTATGACGGTGATGGCGAGACAGCGGTAGATAAAAAACAACAACGGTATGTCACGGAAGGGTTCTCCAAGATAATTTTAATCTATAATTATTGTGTTAGATTATTTATTACCTTGTATGAGTTTTGTAAAGCAAAGTTTATTGCAATTAGTTTGTTATTTTATTAGTTATTTTGCCTTTTCATGATGTACATCCTTAAAAAAGTATTATAAATGGTATTTACCAGTCAGCCCTACTGCTTGGTCGATAACAATTGAAACAAGTCTGTCAATATAATTGATCTTCTATATTTCTCAACACTGACTGATTAGAGCAACATTTTAGTCCAATACAAATATCATGTATTTTGGGAACATATCTAGTTTTCTCACTTTCCATCATCCAGCTGACAAAGCTTTTGGTTTAGACTGAATGTCACTGTCGCCTGCCCCGGGCCGCGGCTCCCTGCTCCCCCTTCACTCCCACTCGGTGACTGACAGCTATCTATCGTTGTCAATCATCAACACTACCCCTCCCCTTAGCCCAACCCCTCACGGTTGTGCTCAGGGAGCTTTAGCTTGGTGCTACACTATCAGATGGTATGACAAATGACTTCTCCTTGGCCTCAGTACGCGTTCACGCACGCACACACGCACACGGTCTTAACACACAGGTGATCTCAACATGCAAACTCCTTAACAACATCCACATAATCATCACAATCATCCACAGACTTGCATAAATACACACATCCATTTGAAATGATCCATCCACAATAGATCATTTCAAAGGCTGTAAGTGTTCTGAATATTCACTTCTCTCTCTTCTTTTTTTCTGCCCACCCCCAATATTGATTGTCCTTATCTGTCATAATTCAGCACAGTGTGAGCTCATTGCAATCACTCCTCACAGATAGACAGTGAAAGGAGGGGGCATGTCTATCAACTAGCAATGAAAAGCAGAGATAGTTGTCGTTTTATACCTTTTCCATTTCTGCTATCTATTCAATAAATTCTATACATTCTAACAACTCCTTATAAAGAAACTCTATATAACACTGTGGATGGGAAAATGTATATGTGTAATGTATAAAGAGCAGAATGAAAGAGGATGATTAAAAGACACTTCTCTTTTAATCATCCTTTTTCATTCTGCTCTTTATACATTCATTTATTTATTTCATTTTTATTCGTCATTTACATGCTTGCTCTTTGGGGTCCTTAACCTGCCACACTATGCTGCCCTAGCCTGTGTCCAGCGTGAGTGTTTTTCTCTTTTCCTGCAGGCAATATCATGAGCACCCTTCTCTTGCTCAACACCTTCAGGGTGCTACATAACACAACACAATTCATTACTCTTCTTTCAATTCACCTGAACCCACTGAGCTTTCACAATCATAGCCACCTACAACACAGAGTGTAATTAATGTACAGTTACTGTATGTAGCACAGCTGGAAACATACCAACAACATCTATAGTGTACAGCCAACAGACATCAAATCTCACATGCAGAGAAAATCAATTTACATCCTGATTCTATTGTCACTTCAAAAGGATATTAATCTAAACAGCAAAAAACAGCACACACTGCCAAAGTCTGGCTAACTACAACCTGGGAAAACATAATACTTGTGGAGCATTAAATTATCGGTAAATCAGTAAGAATCAGAAACTTCACTGGTTGCTAACTTTGTGAGCCAATTAAGGAAAATAGTTGGATCAGGAAGTCTGATTGGACAATTCAGCACACATTCATAAACAGGACACTTAACTCCTTAATATTTCACAAAACACTATCAATATAGTTAGGAAACATTGAAAAGTGGTAGGGTTTAATGTATCTATGAAATATTTGCTGGTAAAACTTTTCGGCAGGTAATGTTTTTGTTTGATTACTAGTTGTTCTTGGCAAACAAGATAAACAAATACATGTATCATATGTTTAAAGAGTGAGTGAATTAATAACAAGATGCATTCTAAACACTGAAGAAATCCAACTTTAAAGACATTTTAAAAAAAAGCTGGAAAAAGCTGGGCTTGTACAATTCAACTTGTCCACATTTAACACAAATTAGACATGATTTTACTAGCTTATATACCCGGATTCTTGAGGGCTACATGAGCACGATGGCAAGAGGTGGCAGTTAGCTGATATCTAACTACAGTGTGTCTCCTCTGTTCACTGCAAAGGTACAACTTGCTTGGCCAATGTACTTCAGCAGATGGTGTAGAACATTACAGGGAAGCTGGTCTCAGTGTGCTGGGTACAGTGCTGCAGCTATTCACCAGCTATCACCCTTTTGCGGCATATTCCCATATTACTTATATCTAGCCAATTTCTTCAGGGCTACTTGAGCACCTGGAGGGGGGTGAGGGGCAGTTAGCAGATATGGGATTGGGTCTCTCCCTCTCCCTCCACTGTGGCTATTGTCAACAGGGGTAGCATTCATGCCTAACAGGGCCACCAGAGGTTATCGCTGAGCCAGAGTGTGTGTGAGAAGAGCAAATCAAGCTGCAGGAACCTGACGTATATCGTTCTGTGTAGCCCTCAGGGCCAAAGAGGGGACAGTTTGTGTGTGAGTGTGTACTATCAGAGTGAAAGGGAAAAACAGCAGTTTGCATTTGTGTGTTTGGAAAAAGTAAAGCTTGAGGGACAGAGTGGAAAATAGTGATGTGTGCTACAGTGCGCCTCAAACTGTGACTATTCAGATATGAAGATATAGGCCAAGGTGTGAATGGTTTATTCTGTTGATCTTTAGAACTGAGTGCATATATGTTGGTTGTAATGTGTTAGGAAAGGAATGAAACCAAAGAGTTATTTTTTTTACGCTTTTACACACATTCAAACAAAACAGTCTCATCAGTATAAGATATATATATTCTTATTATGTACACTCTGTCATCAACACATATTTAGCAGAAGCAGGTTAGTAAGCTCCCAGCAGGCAGCTGAGCTAAAATACAATCTCACCTCTGCCAGGTGAATAACTTACGGCCACGCAGACATATCACAGCCGGGGGAACGAACGTCTTAGGAACACTGTCATTATAAGATTCTGGCTGTAGTGCAAGTGTGATTGTGAGTGCACGCATTTGTCTGCCTTCATGTGTGTTTCCAACCCACTCCCTCAAACCATGACACACACAAACACACAATAGCCAGGGATTAATGGCAGATCTCTAAATAAGGCCAAATAGAGATGTGGATGGGAGGGAGCTAAGTGGTGTGAAGGGCCCAGCGGTAGCTGCCTCTTACCTTTTTGTTGTTTTCTTTAATATCCTGAGGATTGAGTGACTTGTAGTCCCTGGAAGAACAGTGGGGAGGGTCAAAGAAGGAAGCAAGCACAGAAAAAAAGAGAGAGAGAATGGGAGACAGAGAGAGATAGCAGAGAAAGAGGTGCGTTTAAATATGCGTCACATGTAATGGCATTAGAGCTGTAACATGCAATTTCATAGCAGTGCAATCAACAGAACTAATAGAGTGGAAAATATGTAAAAATAACACAGTGGAGTGCAAAGGCACATAAGCATGAACACACACACACACACACACACACGTACACACACACACACACACACACACACAAACACAAACACACACACACGTACACAGACCCTGGTGCTCTCTTAATAGGGTTACAGGTTTTCCAAGTGTTGTACTTTGGAGTGTTAAATACACATTAAATACAAAAATGTAAGGATTCTCTCTCTCTCTCTCACACACACACACACACATACAAATGAAATAAGTGATATATGAAAGAAAAAAAAATATGTAAATGACAGATTGGGTCCTGCTTGCGCAAGTATGTACACATCTGTCCTCTTAATCAAACACTGACAGGGATCATGGATACAAGGACACAGCGTAATGACAGGTAAATATATGCCATAGAGTCTTCAACTAATGTGAACATACACGTCTGGTCCACCTAAATTTGACTCACTGGCCTTAACTCCAACCTTTATACTGTGAAATGTTCTGTTAGTAAGAATGTTGTGTGTTTCATACATTGTGTCAGGTCTGAAGTGGTGCAGCAGGGCGCAGAAGGCCAGCCCATTCCTCCAGGAGGTGGTGAAGTTGGTGATCTTAACCCCACGGTAGTTCTTGGTGACCTCACGGCACCAGACCAGTAGAGACTGGCTGGCGTTGGGCTTCCCCCCCAGAATCGGGCTTGGGATGGGGCTGGGCTGTGGGCAGGAAAGACAGAGGTTTTAATTATATATATATATATATTTTTAGTATTCCATTTTCAATGTGTGTATGTATGTATGCATGTATATATATATATATATATATATATATATATATATATATATATATATATATATATATATATATATATATATATATATATATATGTACATACACACTGTATATATAAGGCATTGCTGCAACGTTTTTTTTGGTCACACAAGAATAATGCACATTGGAAAGGCACTTAATTTCCTGAGGCAATCTAATAAAAAACATACATGACTTTAAAGTGTTTTTCAACTAATAGGAGATAAGCTCCTTTTATTTATTTACTTCTCAATAAAATGTTTTATTTAGCAACATCCTGACATACAATGAGTCCACACATGCACGTATGCGCATACACACCCCGTAATGAAGGGTCATGCACAAAGCAGAGTATGACCGTGGATAATGTAAACATCTTATTAATTAGCTTTGCCTTTGAAGTCTTATCTGGGTTGAAAGCTTTCGCTATTAGGAGCCTCTCCTCTCCCAGACTCCAAATCCCACAAATCCTTGGTAGCATGGAGACACTGGTCTTCCTCAAATGTCCAGCAGAACCAATGATATTCTGATTATTCAGCTGGCCATTCACTAATCTGGTTATGGAGCCACAGATACGGGCTAATTCTCTCAGATCATTGTGGAAAGAAATGGCAAAAATGTCACTGAGATTTGATTAAATTCATTATAGACCTGTGATCAAAAAGACTAGGAAATGTGTTCAAAAATTACCATTATAGGCAAGACAATGACATTAAGATATGACTTATAAGACAGTTTTCCTTAATTGCATGACAATGTGTTAAAGCAGAATGTCCAAGTTTCATCAAGCTTTCATTGAATTTTGAAGGCTTTAATGTCAATACAGAAAGTAAGTAGTAATTTTAAATACTATATATAATTTAGTTAAATTGCATTTAAGACACATTTTTAACTGAACCATATTATGGACTTTTTAAGGACTTTTTGTGTAGTTAATATGACTGAATACACTACCAGACTGGAGACATTAGGAACTGCAGTTGATCTACTGATTAATTGCGTACTTTCTTGTACATTGTAGGCCTAGATGACAACAGCAAAATGCAAATTGTATTATGATGCTGTTCTCACAGGCAGGTGATGTTTAATCTCAAAGCAGGAGATGTTTACGGAAGTCAAACCTTTACTTAACCTTTAGTCGTGGAAATTGAATGAAGAGATGTTGGTTTTACACAACCTGGTATTGACCAACATAACGAGTTAACCCAATTGTGTAGACACACAGTGAAGGCCTGCAGAAAACACAGCTCACAACAATGTGACTGCCTGAGTCTCTGAGCCCTGTAACAAGGATTGTGATGGCTGACCAACCCCCTCTGTTGGTGGCTTTCTACTACTACTAGAAAAGGAGAGCAACATTATTATATCAAGGGACGGTGTCTTTAAGTCTTTTGCAGAACTCATGACAACTTGCAAAAGGTTACTCAGAGGCAAAGAAGAAAAAAGAAGGCTTGGTCTTATTTGGAAATTAAAAAATGATGGATAAGATTGGCTTGATGACATTTCTCCAAAGAGAGATGTGCTTAAACTTAACACAGACCTAGAAGTGCACAACCACACTCACTACAACTTCATTTCAATATTGTCTGAGCCCACACTCCACCAATTTTCTATACTTTTAAACCTGTGGCAAGATAAAGCATACCAATCTTTAGATATGCAATTATCCTTGCTTTTAAAACATTGAAAAACAATTGGTTTGTAATGCCAACTGGCAAGAATAAACGAACAGTACTAAAACAGTATTAGTCGGCCTGGAGTCTGCAGAGATGCCATAAGGTCCAAATCAGAGAGAGACTGGAGGCCATCTCTAGTAGCAACTTCTAACCTTTGTACCAGTGTGTGTGTCTGTGTGCATCTGTATCTGTGTGTGCATCTGTGTGTGTGTGTGTGTGTGTGTGTGTGTGTGTGTGTGTGTGTGTGTGTGTGTGTGTGTGAGTCATGCAGGCCCCTACGGCAGTCTCAGTACAGGGAGACGGTAGCAGGAGCCTGAAGGGCGGACACTTGACATTTCCGGCTCATCTTTAAAAGTGGGCCTTAACCTTTCCCCACAGCTTCCCCAGACACGTTTTAGGCGGCCTCGACAATGCCTGCGTGCCACTCAAACAAACAAGAAAAAAAAAAGAAAGATTTAAAAAAAAGTCAGAAAGTCAATAACGATAACACGGTCACATTTACTGTATGTGGACAAGGAGAGGATTGTTGCTTTTTTACCACAAATAATTTTGTCCTTAACATCAATTTATCGCTGACTAATCTAACGTAATGTTGGTATTCAGCACAAGAGACCTTAAAAGAAAAGATATACATTTCTCTACTGAACATGAGTACATATTCTGCTTGACCAATTGAAATAAACTTGTTCTTTCAGTTGTCCTGTGTATGTAGAATTTCAGAGTGGAGTAGTCTTCCTCCAGGCCTTCCCTTTCTGCTTTTTCAAGTGACAGTTGAAAGTAACCGTCTAATTTGAGCGCTTTAATTACCTGGGATTAGAGACCAGGTGCTTTTAAAGCAATTAGACACACAGCACACAAAAATTATAAAACACACACACACACACACACACACACACACACACACACACACACACACGGGTGACATAGCCAGTGGGATACACAGACTTTAAGGCTCTCTCTCTCTCTCCTACCCACTCAACCACCTATCGCCACACAGGTGTCTTAGCCAACAGACAAACAAACACAAATTAACATACACCATTACTTAAAAAATGTCTGTTAAAATAATATGCATTTTAAAAATGATATTAGATTCCTGACAAACCTTTTTTTCTTCTTTTTTTTTTTAGGAGTGATAGAGGCACATGACAGTGACACCATGTTCATCACTACCCCAACTAAATTTTCTCAATCAGCGGCTGTTCCATTACACTCTTTCCAGACAAAAGTTTTCAAATGCATCTAGGCAGTCAATCTTTCATATCCCTCAAATATTAAACAAATACCATATCTTCTTACAGGAATCAGCTGCATTTCCTTAAGACACAGACATGGGAGGAGTGAAATTTTCATGAGGAACAGAAATGCCCCCTGACTTATCAAACAGTTTGCTGTCTTGCCTAAAGGAAGGTGTGCACATGTATGTATTGTGCATGTGTGCGTGTGCTTGTGCTTGTCTTTTATCTGTCTGTGGGAATGTCAGTGGCTGTGTGTGTGTGCAACACTGACACAGCCGTGCAGCTAGCTCAGCTCGAGGGTAGGATTAGCGGGGAGCATTGCCTCGGCACACAAACATTCCATATTAAAAAATGAAAAGGCAACCTTCATTACTATCAGTGGCACATAACCTCCCCTCTTCCTCCTCCTCTGCTACTATTATACAGAGCCCTAACAGCCTGGGCGAAAAATACAAGCTACTGACAAGAGATTCCATTATTCCTGATGCCTTAGTGTCAACAACATACATCCGACAGGGTAAAGAAAATATGGAAGAAGGGAAAAGGATGTGAGAGAGAAAGAAGAGGAGTTAAGCCCACTACAATGCCTGAATGACAAGATAGGAGAAAACCTGGGAATGGAAGCATACAGGTTCCTATTGGTCCTGTTGTCAGGAGAGTTTTTGGTGTCAGAAATGTGATTTGGGGAGAGTGGGATGTGATTTGAGATCTGGAATCATGGATAAAGCGAATGAACCATGATATGGAAAATTAAAAAAATGATCAATCTTGGGTCTTGTGCAAAAGAACTATTCAGTAACAAAGTTAGAAATTGTTGCCCTTGGATCCACACAATATGCCAATATCTACTGTACTGTATTAGGGTAGCAATGATTTAAAATACCTTTAGATCATCTCAACAGTGACTTACTGTGAGACCCTTTTCACCAACAATATACATGCCAATGAATGGGTAGGGAGCATAGATGAAGTTTAAAACACTCACAGCATATGTGGATTACAAAACAAACAATAAACTTAACATATTTATACGGAAAAAAATAATAATTTATAATATAAAAACAATAATATATTGATAGTATATTGATATATTATTGATGTATTGATATATACTGAATACATTCTGTTTTTTCAGTTTTTTATTCAGCAACTGAACTATGCTCTTGAGAAAGAGAGACGATTTAGTAGTGTGGATAGTTCTTTCAGTCTACTTCTAAGTCAACCGGTTGGCCAAAATGAGGACAGCCACATGTAAACAGTCACAAAGCATTATATATATATATATATATATACACACACACACACACACACACACACACACACACACACACAAAATACTAAAAAGTATGGAGGCTATTAAAACTAGCCTTTCAGGGTCATAAAAAAGAAACAAGTGTAACGCTTTATAAGTTGGAAGCTTTGTCTTTCCCTCTGGGGCAAAACGCTTCAATGGAAACTTAACCGGCCGCAACCCAATGACATAAACCCACGACTCTGTGGAGAGAAAAGAGCTTCCGTGTCTCTCCAATCTCACTTTCATGGCTTCAAAGCAGTGTCAGAGAGTGTCAGATTTGAGGAGGTGTTGAATCCTACACTCTTTAAAACTTGTAATCCGCTCAAGGAGCCAACGGCAAAAAAAAAAAAAAAAGCCTTATACACACAAACACACATCGCAAAGCACACATAAACACACAAACATACTTGAAATGACAACAGGGTCTACAGTAGAAAGGCACACACTGTATAGAAATGCATGCACACACACACACACACACACACACACGTTCTAATGTACTCATACTAAACAGCAGGCACAAACTGAATTGAAAGTTTACAGTACAAAAACTAAGAGAAATTCACAGTAGAAAAGGTAGGCAAACACACTATACACTCAACTCTTGTCCGAGATGTACAAACACCTTTGAAAAACATGAATACCTGTTCACATTTTAAGAGGATGATAAAGGTTTGTGCACTTAAGTGGCCGGTCCATTCTGCAACTGGAAGCTCTCATCTGATTGGCTTGGCTCCAACCGCCAACACGCTCAATTACTTAATTGTACCTTCAATCAAAACAAGCAATTTGTTTAATCTGAGCTTTCTATGTTCAACATCTTCACATTAGAAAAAAAAAATTGTGAGAAGAAATATGATCACCTCATGTCATCTTACCCATGAAATTACGCTTCGGATTTCAAATGTTGCCAGCATGAGAGCAGAAGGTAGGGCGCAAAGTCCAATCAAAAGTTCAATTATGTAAATGGAGATGTGGAGAGGATGAACAATAGGGTAGGGGGGGAGGACAAAAGGCAGGAACAGGAGAGGAGAGCGAATGTAGCGTGAAAAATAATACACATTAACATACAAAGGATATATCGCATTACTGTTGTAATCACACCGAGGGGGGCTCCTTCCGAAGAGAGCCGTGAGAGAAAGTGTGTGTGCATGTATGTGTGACTGTGCATGTAGACACTGTTTAGTTAAGTCATTATTTTATGTGTGTGGACAGGTGGAGAGATAATGATAACCCTTTACACCTGAGAGCTCGCAGGGAGGTTCAATATTTGCCAGACTGAACCTGCTACTTTTGACCAAGGCACTTCGTTGCGATGCCACCTTGGCATACAGTATTGGGACAGTTTGTTCCACAAAATGTTTAACAAGTCTTTATGCCAAGGCTCTGTGTAATATCACACAGTGGGAAAATATGCAAATACATTCATCATGATGGGATGGGGGTTGCTAGTGATTTGCTCGGGAACAAGATATGCTTCCCATCTAGCAGTGAACCTGCAGGCCAAGACAGAGGGCCTTTTGGCAGTTGGCTACTGAGATGTAAAATGCAAAAATCAGGAAAAGCAGTTTCCTTTTCCAGGACCATTTTGCTTCCACGGTCTATTCTGCTCCAAAGGCAAAACCATGCAATGCAGCAAAAAAAAAAAAAACAGGGGAGGAAAGGCAAGGCTTTGAAATTGAAATAAAAACCGTTCACTAAAAAACAAAAAATACATCATGAAATAACACAGTTTGGGGGAGGCGGCAGACAAAGGAATGGCTGTGCCAGCTTGCAGTGTGCCCACCCGTCCCCATGCAAGCCTAACGTGTAACACAGGGACATGATGCGGTGTAAGCGCTGGCTTTAGCTTGTCATGGAAACCACTGTAGCATTACTCACACCTCTGCAAATTAGCGTTGGCAGGGGAAAAAAAAGGCCACACAGGGTTGCTTGGTTTGGGATCGAGCGTCTGTGCGGAAAAGGGGTTGGGGGTCAAGGGTATGGATGCTAAGATCCGGCTAAGGACATAAAATGACAACGGACGGTCCTGATGGTGAGACCATCACCATCTCTTCCCTTCTATATCCAGCAGAAGAGATTACAAACTCCTTCTGGACCAATCCCTTCTCTTCCTTGTCCACTACTCTCAACATTAGTACTCGATCACTTTTTCAAAAATTCAATGCCAATTGCCTCTGCTTGTACACTATTTTTTATCAACTTATAAATAAATAATTTTAGTAATTTTTATATTTATTTGGCCCTCATTTATGTAATGTGCTTACGATCTAAAGTATTCCTACATAAAGCAAGGCATTTATCAATTTGTTATCAATTTGATCGTGAGCGTAGGCTGCGGTAACATCTCACATCTGGTCTGAACTTGTGTACGCAAGTTTTTGAGTCAGTGTGGACTTGCGGTGCAGCATATACTTAGTTTAACAGGATAAGGAGAAATCATCAGTTTATCACCTATCGGCAACGGCAGATCTGGCTCTTTCAGAAGACTTCTATGAGCCGAGAAACAGTGCACACGCACGCACACACGTGCCACAGTGAGGCGCTCTATCGAATTGATTAAGGGCAGATGGCTCTGTCTTGCATGAGCGAAGGGGGGGGGGGTTAGGGTTAGCACAGCACAGCCCCAACTGGAGGCTATAACAAGGAGACAGGATATTACTCCTCACTTTTAAATAGTATACTGTTATGTTTGGGTTGGGGTGGTGGGGTGGTGGTCCAGCAAGGAGGGCGGATGACAAGCGTTTTCCCTCACAGCTTACAGTTGCCTGGCTTTGACTCATGAAAAAACATGTGTAAAATGAAAAACACTGCATAAACTCTCCTACTGTGCGTTTATTTTAATAAACCATAGAGAGTGCACTAAAATCCTGTTTATTACTATTAGAACAATAGCATACATATGTCAAGGATGTATAAATGAATGATCAGCTGGAGTCTAATTTACTACGGTAATACTGTTGACCACATCAGTAATCTTTTTCCATTTTCAATTCTTCCAACAGCCTAATACTGGTTTTTAGGCCAAATAGGACACACGTTACTGCAAATGAACCTGAGATGTCAAGTTTTCAATCTCCACCTCTGAAAAGTGCCGCTTCTTAGCAGAATTACGTCTCGCCATGTCGTAAATTGTACGCGAGGCCTCAAAACTGAGAATATATTGAGACGTGATATTTAAATTACGATCGTTTCCAGCCGCTGCATTTATCAATGTCCGACTATTCTGACGCTCTGATTGGTGTGATAAGAAGGTTTCATGAATCCCACGTGAAGCCTGTCGTAAGATGATTTCTGCGCTTATATCTGCGCTGGTTTCTACGTTAGGTTGCTAAATGAGGGCCAGTGTCACTAATACACCAGCGAGCATTGACAGAGATTATCAGGTGTTATAAACTTTTGAAAATGAATATATGTTTTTGCCTTAAAAGTCAAATTATAATTTATATGTAAAGCAGGATGCCTTCTATCAAAATTGACTGTGCTGGCAGATGTTGTTAACTAGTGAATCATTTGCATACTACGGGCAAGCAAATGAATTGGAAAAAGAATCCAAAGACCACCCATTTCTTCACTCTTGCTCCACCTCCTCATCTTCCTCAGATAAATAAATAAGCTCTGAGATAAGGATGAGAAGGAGGAAAAGAAAGAGGGGTGGCTCTTATAAATCTATAACGTATTAATCTCCTTTAACTTCCATCTTCAACAAACAAATTAGTGGTGCAATGGATTCAGAGATCAGCTGTGCTGATAACGCCGCCATTTATCAATTAATCTAAGCCTGGGCAGGGAAAAGTCATTAAGGAGGGCACTTTAGGAATTATGTTCCGCAGGTAAAGAGTCTGTGTGTGTGTGTGTGTGTGTCTTGACACAGCAGTTGTGCAGCCCCCCCCTCCCCCACCCCACTACAGACTACCATTGTCCAGTGCAGCGTGGGTTCCAAAGCGATGAGAGGGGTGATAGCACAGCCAATTAAAATGAACATAATTACAAAGTCACCCCTTTGACTCCTGATCAGAATACACACATGCATTAACACACACACACACACACACACACACAGAAGGATGAAGGGTGTGGTGGAGGAAAATGCCACACGCAGGAAGAGTCGGAGGAGGTATCGATAAAGAAAGTAAAGAGGAAAAAGAACATTTGAATACCTGTGATGCAGAAGTTTATGGTGTATCACTGATAATTAACAGCTGTATCACGGATGATTAACAGCTGTATCACTGATGAATAAAGTTCTAAAATTTAGCAAATAAGAGTAACCATGTGTCAACATTAGGGCTGGGACAGTTGCACACGTGCACAGCCACGTTGTGTTTAAAACAAGGATTCATGGATTCTAATGACATGGATTGTTTAGTTTACTAAAGTTTTATATTAAACTCACTTTACTTCAACTTTGCCATCTCTTTTTCCTTTCTCTTTTCGTCACAGCGGCAGTCATACGCTAGGCCTACTCCCCGTTACCGCTCACTCTCCTTGCGCAACCAAACGAGCCATGACACCACTAACTTAAGACACCCTGCCATTCCCACTCTAACTTATGCTACTCTCGTAAGGGGGATGCAGTATACTGCACTACCGCAGGAATTTCATGCTTTTCAACTGCAGTAGAAAGAAATCCATACCGTCCCAGCCCTAGTCAACATACATATCTGTCATCAACATATCTGATTGGTTGAGCGATGTGTCAGGCACGAACAAATCCTAATTTGCAAATCATCTTATAATACTCCAGTCTAACATGCTAACATTAAATCGCAGGTGGCATGATTTTAAGGTGTTTTGTGATAATAATTTATTGATGGAGAAATAAAAAACTTTGACCTAATGATTTTCATACCAAATGAAAGCTAGGAGATCATCAAAGTCATTAGGATTAATTCTCCTAATGTCTGCCTATCAGTTCCTTAGTCATCAAATTATTTCACTAGGGATCAGTGTACCAACAAAACCACCAAACAATGAACAGATCACCATTCCACTAGCATCAGTAAAAGTGTTGGCGCCAATAACTACGTTGGGTAAAACCGAGTTATGTGCCTTGTTGGTCCTCGCTTCTGTTGGTAAGGTGTAATGTTAATAGAGCTACTAACTGGGGTCAGAGTGTGCAAACTTGCTGTATGTTTGGATTATGACCAAGACAAGACTGCATGATCAAATCTTGCTGAGCTACAACAAGAATGCTCAATTAAAAGCAAGGGAATGATCCCACTCAGTGATCTAAGAGTTAAGCACTTAAAATACCACTTAGTATTTCTTATAGCACATAAGAGCACACACCTGCATACCATACTAGGCCAAAAGAGGGGGTGCTGGAGGGCTTTATAAAGAGGCAATTAAAGCCTTATCATTTCTGCACTCACTTTCCTTTCAAACATATGCAGCCACGCACACACACTAACACACAATTTGAAAGACAAATCACTCAGACTAATTCATAAGGTACTTCTAAGGTCCTTTTTAAATTACGGAGAACGGTTGGTTTAATTCAATTAAAATGTAGCATAAGGATGACGCGAGGATGGCAAGGATGGCATGACTAAGTGAGCGCTGTATTCAAAAATGTGTGGGGGGTCTTAGACGGAGAAGTTTTCAAGTGCATGGACTTCTATCTCCTCACCCGAAGCCCCCTTAAACCTCACCCCAAAACCCGGGATCCTTCTGGGTTTAAGCCCACACACACCTGGAGGACTGGTGCAGATTAAGACCAGATTAAGATAAAGTTACCCCTTCTTCGGCAGCTATGTCATTCAAACCCCTGGCCTCTATGGCAACTGGATGGAAGAACACACAAGACAAAAGGGTTTGGTTCATTCACATATACACACACACAGGCATGCACACACAAAGGACTTTCTGGTCATCCTCATAAGCCCTATTAGTCTGCTATAGAGCCTCTCATAGCAGACATCAATCACGGAGGGATTAGTCGATTCCCTCTCTAAATGAGTGGCGAGGGAAACCTCCCTTCAACTCTGAAGCAGGTTTCTCTCTTTCAGAGATTACACAGCGATTTGTTTTCATTTTGTTCCATCTTCATCGTTTTCTGTTTGGCTTGCTTTTCATTTCTCTCTTTCTTGCACTGCGTCTCCCTCGTTCTCTCCTGCTTGCAGCTTGTGAGGTAATCCTTGGCAGATAAAACTAAGGAGGACTTACCAAAGGCAGATTACAAGCGGCGCTTTGCGGAAGGCCCTTTTACACCAGTCGGCGCGGGTATTGAGAAGAGTGAGCTCTTCGCAGTGTTTAACTTGTGAACTCGACATGCACCCAACATAGGAAGAGGTGGAAAAATGATAGCCGCATTACAGTAACTGGATCAAAATATATCCGTTACAACACACACACACACACAACACACACACACACACAAGTTCTTTCTTTCGTTGTAACCATGTATAAAATTGAATTCAGAATAGTCCCTAAATACATATTAACATTAGATTTGTATTTAGTCTGTTAAAATGATTAAACATATCAATGTCTGTCCTGTGAGACTTCAGGATCTGCATAGTGTATCAAACATAAGCCATGTATTAGTCCTGGGAGAAGATCACCTTCTCTTTGAGCAACTCCATGGTTTTTATGCATGGCTCCTAGGAGAGCGGGGGGGAGGGGTTCTTCCCTGATTTCCAGAGGATTCCAGAGGATTCAAACATTTAGGTATCGTTTTGGCCATGTCCAGTCCACATTCATGAAACAGGCACCTACAACTGACCCTAAGACAACTTGAACAGGAACATTACCTTATCTAAACATCCCCTTAAACTTTTTTTTACTTTTGAGAAAGGTTGAGACTGTTCAGTTGTCAGTAATGTCTTATACCTTTCTACCCAACTTGATGACAGCGATGCCCTGCAGCATGAAACGACAACAGGAAGCCCAATGATCGGACCTAAACTGCATGTCAGAAGAAACTGGGTCTCCTCTCTCCCACAAGATCCAATGACAGACCACTCAGAAGGCAGTAAGAGTTGGGGAGGGGTCCACACTGGGAAAAGGCAGACATTGAGAGGTACTGACTTAGCCTTACTCCTCTCAAGGATTATTCTCCTAATATTACAAAGCTTATGGAAAGGCCAATGTGGCCAAGGGGAGCCAATGAGTCTTCAATACCTAGGTTTCAGAAATTGACCTCTATGACCGTTTCCCTGCTAATATTGATTTCAAGTTCTGAAATGTAATAAACACAGCTCTCCTTTGATCATTAACTTTATAAGTATACAGTAGCTCTACAAATCACACTAGACATTTAATATTTCATTTTAAGTTAACCTACACTTTGTATCCAGAAAAACTAACCTTGATCAAGCAAGATGTTCAGGAAAAATCCAAAATAATCCCTAATATATATTAGGATTTTCTCCTATTATTTACACAATATGAATTAGTTGCCCTATCTGAAAAATATGCGTAGTGTAGAAATTCATACTCATTCAATTTTAACTCATTACAAGCAACAAATATGCTCAAATTAGTAAAGGCCATAGTGTCTTGACTAAAGTGCTCAGAAATACAGAAGAATTTAGGTTTCATTCATTCTGCTTCATCCAAGCAAATGAGACATGCAATGTTGGTGAGATTTTAGAAGTTCTACTCTGGCACAGGGCATATTTTCAAATACTGAAATATTAATTATTAAAATCTACACGTAAAATGTATTTAACCACTGTTTAAAAATTAGGCTTTGAGAGTTAAATTCTTTATGTGCTACATCTGAGACTCTTTGTTAAAAGGTATGTCGAAGTTATCAGCAAAGATAGAATAACTTTGGACCGGATATAATGATAACAAGAGGAGAGACCTTGGCCCGGTCAAAGGTCCGAAGACCAGAGATGACTGTCCTTGTCTCTTGGGCTCCCCAATGTCCTCCAAAAACATCCCTCAGACATCATGTCAACCTCAGTAACACTTCACTGTGTGGATTGGTCCTCTACCGCTGCGAACCCTGGTGAAAGCTAATTAAGAAATATCGCAGCCTTCTGCGAACTCAATTAAATAATGTTAATTTATTCTAATTTCAATTTGGAGGTAGTCTGAACTGAAGGAGTGGCTGTTAAAACAAAGTCTAAGAAAGGAAGAAGAGCTCTGGCCTATGCCTCCCCCACGGCACAGGAGCTCTCACAACCTGCAAAACTATTTAATTTGAACCCTTTGATTAACATAAGTAATCACACAAGCCCTTCAACTGAAGGGGAGAAAGAAAACATACATCTGGTGTTGGTTCACTTCCCCACCTCGGGTAAGAAAGAGTGTGTAAAAAGGAAAGGGAAATGGAGGGAAAAATGTTAGATTATGGTATTTTTTTACCTAGGTGATATCAACAAAGGGTACAGTAACGTAATAGACAAAGCAAAGAGTACCTTATGAAGTCTTGCAAACGCAAAATGTCTGTAGCTATTTTGTAGAAACCTCTACTTTATAAACAGTTCCAAAAACTGCGTAATGTCAGACCGACTAAGTGCCAACAACTTCAAGTTGAAGACGGCTTACTCTTTCTTTAAGTAAATATTAAGATAATGTCAAACTTTTTTGTTCAAACTTTTGCCCTCAGACAAATGTCAGCTTCCAACTTTTCTTTATATGAAAATAAGGCAAATAATTCATGAAGCGGAAATCTGATAAAAATCCAAAGATCAGAGCATCTAAGTGTAGAGCGGTCTGACTATGGAATAGAGATGGAGATGAAAGAAAAAGGAGGAGCAGGGGATCACTGAATTACTAGGAGGGGTGAAATCAGCCCCAGAGAAAAGAGATGGACTGAATCAGACCAGATAGAGCTCACAACCCGCCCAACAGGAACTCCCTCTGTTCATTTACATTAATCCCACAGACGTTTCCATCCTTCCAGCTCCTTTACAGATGCTAAACTTGGACTTGATGCCTTTGAGGATCTACTGTATATCTCCCAGACAGCAGAATGGACAGATACATTGGCATGAGAGACATGTAGCATTTAATGAGACACTGAAGTGCAACTTTCATCAACTTGAAGACAAATTTGAGATACTAACAAAACTGACTAAAAGTAACTATATGTATATTATTTTAAGGTGACAGTGGCATTTGTGAATGCTCAATGGTGACAATAGTTAAAGAATCCCAGTTGTGAGTCAAGGTAAATACATGTTTTACCTTCTCTTCACAACAACCACCGAAGAGCAACCCAGACGAGGCCCTTCCCCTTCGTTTTGTTTGGCCGAGCTGCTAACTGGTCAACTGTGAAATTCTGCAGTTGTACTAGGACACTTCAGTCCAGTATTATGAGTGTGTGTACTTATTTATATATAAAGAGTAAAAACACTGAGCCTTATTTATTGTCCCCATTTAAGCCATTTAAGACACTGCTGTCTAAAACGTCAGGAGATACACCCCCCAGTATTGTCCGACGAAAGCTAAACTAAATGCTTTTGGAATCGCCATAGATGCGGCAGATTGTACATCTACATTTGTGTCTCTAGCCTTTTAAATGTAAATTTTCTAAGCATTGGTCTCACAAGTCCGCCTGTATTGTCTCAAGATGAAACACCCCAGCAACTGACAATCAACATTTAGATAATAAATGCAATAAATGCATTTAAGTTGTTGTGTTGCCATCTTATTCTGTCCATAAATGTGCTAGTGCTGAACGCTTGTTCCACTGGCAGAAATCAATCTTGTTAGAGCTTAATGTAAATCTAAACCATATGTGTAATAGCCATGTATAGAGTAAGTGGATGCACACCATATGACCTGTAGATGTCCCCGATTTTTCACAAGCTGGCATTGAAGTGGGTGGTTTTAATGCAATGACAAGGAGTATGAAACTACATCTGAAAGTTTAATGTTAAAGCTGCCCGAGTGAATTAATTCATAACAAGGACAAGAGCGTTTAGCTAAGCCAAAATAATACACTATTCATTTTTTAGTATATAATACATAGATAATTTATTGACTCAAATCCTAATATATAACTATGATCCCTTTCGTACATCCTTCTTTTTTCACTGCTGTGCCTTGCTCTTATCTTGAAAGAAAAGTATGCATCTTTCCTATTTTAGCTTTTTTTTTTCATTATTATCTTTTTTTAAAATCAGCCAATGATCATAGGAATACAATTCAAGCATTAAGGGTCTGACCCCACCACATTTGAACTGTTTGTTGGGTGTGACTATGATGATCAAGCAGTTAAAGCTTAGGTTACCTTTGCACTGAATAAATGTGTAAAATGGGATTCAAGACATGCTAATCTCTTCTTGGTTAGCAATGACAAGATTTCGTTTCACAAAACACGTATGAGACATTTCATACCCTTTAGGGCAGGTTGTAAATGTATAACTGAATATGGCGGCTTTCAATATATTCAATATATCAATTTCTATTCACATTCGGAGATTATTCCTGGCTGTCTGCATGTGTGAGTTTATCTTGGTCCTACATACCAATTGCCCATATGAATAGTTATAGAAATAAATATAAATGGAGAATACACACCTTGAAACATCTATTAGGAGAGACGTAGAGGTTAGCTGTGTTTTGGGGGGAAGGTCATAACTGCCCCAGTACATACTCAGTGAACTGAGCCTTAGGCATGCTAGAAAATGTAACAAACAGATACAGGCATGCAAACACACATCTATACTCTGCACACGTTCATAGTGTGATGATGTGTTGGTTTCGTCTTGGCCCCTCATAGTGGGAATTTCTCCTCTTAATCCTCTCTGACTTCATACATTCAAATGTCATCTCAAAGCCTACACATGGCTGAAGCGTGTTTGTGTGTGTGAATGAGTGAGTGAGTGAGTGAGTGATAGTGTTTGTGTGAATAAAAATAAAGAAACCTATTCACACTAGCTGTATATGTTGACAAACCCTGTAGGCCTTTCCCTTGTTTACTGTGAACACCCTATCTCTCCTTCTACTATGCCCTGGCCATTTTCCTTCTCTTCCCCCCCACCACTCTCCTTCACTGCACCCCCTCCTCTTCAATACTCGCCCACAATTCATTCTTTGCAGCCCTTCTTCCCTCCCTCCACCCCGAGCTCTAGAGGCAGGGGCATCTCTTGGCAAAGTGTGGCCCACCACAGGCCACTGGCTTTGGGTAATTAAAGTGGTTTAGGCCCCTTCACCCACAGTCACAGGCAACTGCAGCTGGGTGATAAAGGCACTGTGCCATAATTACATGGACGGCCAGCATCGCCGCCCAGCTACACTAAAACAGTCAGCTAGCCAGCTGCATGGAAAGGAGGGACCTGTGTGTCTGTGTGTATGTGTAAGTAACTATATAGAGTGTGTGTGTGTGTGTGTTGTTTGTGTGTGTGTGTGTGTGTGTGTACACACATACACACACACACACACACACACACACACACACACACACACACAAACACACACACGGGGTCAACACCCCCTTGTGATCACTCTGCTGTAGTTAAGCCTCCTGTGTTTAAGCCCCACATAGGCTCATGAGCCCCTACACACACACACTCATTTTTAACCCCCACCCGTCCCCACACCCCCAGCCAATCATTCCCCACCAGTGGTCTGACTCCTGCCGTGAGTGTGTGTGACCATCAGCCATTTAATTAGACCCAGCCATGATTTACCTAATTTAAATAAATAAATAAACATACGAAAACACCCCAATAAACAAATACCTATATTCAAATGAGGAGCTAGGGAGTTTCATGGGCATAAAGAATAGGGAAGAAGATGGGATTGTGCAGGCGGAAAAAAAGCCAATGTAAGGACCACTGGATGTGGACACACAAGCCCAAACAACCACACCCACACAAACACAAATGCTTCAAAAAGCTCACTTATAATAACACCTCCTACAAAGAAGGAGTCAGAATAAACAATAGTAAGTCAACTTATCTAGAGCTGTGGAATTCTGTGATTTTAGGGCTCAGTTTACGTAAAAGAAAATGTACTGCCTTCATTACTATCTAAATACAATTTTACATTTACTGTATTAAGCAAACTAAACTAATTGTGCCCATTCAAAAAAACATGTTTAAAGCACTGAACTCCATTATTCACGCTATTATTCAGTTATCACTGTTGAATAATGACTCTTTCTTTAGAGCAGGGTATCAACTAGGGATGGGAACGCCTCCCGATACGATATCATCCCGATACTTATGCCACGATACAATATTATTATGATTTTAAACATATTGCAATATTATGCAATATATAGCAATTCATAACCTTTTTCCAACTTCAAATTTTTCCCAATTTCAAATGATATCCCCAAAAGGAAAATTTGTCAACATCTGTTTTATCTAAAAAGATACATTTCTCTATTTGTTCATATCACTTCAATTTTATTACTGCAAAATGAGGTTGTCAAGTAGACAAACCAAAACACATACAGTATATAATAAAAGATTGATACTTGGCGCCTGTGTATCAATACAGTATTGCCACTGAAAATATTGCAATACTATGCTGTATTGATTTTTTTCCCCCACCCCTAGTACCAACCCTGAATACTTTTTTGGTACTAACTTTGTCTATAGCTCCGTGTGTAGATAAAAGGATGCATGCTCATATGTTTTTTTGATTAGACTTAATTGATTAGTTTCTGCTATGAAATCAAAATTAACATGCATTTGTGGTTTTGTTTTCACGTGCGTCTGTGTAGCTGTCAAGGGGATGAATCAAGTTTATTACATTTAAGTGAAGGCTGTTTACCTTGGGGGAAGAGGAGGCCAGCTCTCTTCCCATCACTCCTGCAACTGGGCTGGGCCCGACTGGCTGGGCTCTCTCCCTGTCTGGGCTAGGTTTGGGAGCTGGCGCACTTGGGCCAAGGCCAGGGCTGGAACTTGGGAGCGGTGGAGCCCTCCTCTTCTGGCCGCTGCCCACATCCAGGGACGTGCTGCCAGCGCAGGGCTGCACAGGGCTTGATGTCCTTGGCTCGTAGAACGGGTTGGATCTGAGAAAGGAGGGAGAGGTGACAGGCGAGAGCAAGGCAAGATGTCATGTAAGAAAGTGCATCTAACACAGACTGCAAAGTGTTTTTTAAGTTGAATATGAATATAGGAATGTGCGCAGTGTGTGAAATTATTTAGATTTATATGACCTTTTTCCTTAAAGACCAACAACAAGTCACCAAAACTGTCAACATTGCAAGAAATAGCAAAAACTGCCAGAAGGATTTATATAGACAAAATACATAAGAAAAAGAGCAGTTGATACAAAACATAATTAGGCATTATTTGGCTATGGATATTACAGCAATTTGATTCAGTGGCACTATATATAAAGACTAGAGAGCACACAAGAAAAATTATACATTCCTATAGCTAGTCCTGAATTGTCAGCACTATTTAAACCCATCTTTGGCTTTAACTGCCCATTGTTTAGTTAAAGGAAATTGCTACATGGAAACAAGAGTTTGGTGCATACAATGAACAACACACACAACTGGTAAGGTAATAGAAGATGCAGGTGCACTGAGGTCAGGTCTGCGTGACCTCATATCCTTACTGCCCAAGGTGGGCTACTGACAGACAGGCAGGAGCACGAAGGCATACACACACACACGCAAGCATGCACTGACACACACACACACACACACACACACACACACACACACACACACACACACACACATACACACACCAGAGTGTTATCAATATACAGGCATGCTTGTGGCACTGAAAGCAGGGGCAAGTTCTTGAGACGTTCAGTCAACATGGGACAAGCAATCCTAAGCAAACAAGCAAATTGGATGGAGAGAGTGGGGGGTGAGAGCGAGAGTGAGAATGAAAAAAGCTGATTGACTAGGTATCTATCTGAAAGAGAAGGTTAGAGCAACTCAGTGTCTATCTAACTATAGAGCTATACGAAGAGAGGAAAAAAAAAGGAAGTGAAGAAAAGAAAAGCAGGCAGGCCTATAGAGCGATTTTAACAGACCAGCACTGGCTAAAAGACCTGTGAAAGGGCTCCAGTCAAAACAATGCGTTGCCCTCTTGAACTTTCTATTCAACAAAGAATGGCTCTTGGTGTAAGAGATGGAGCAAAAAAACATACCAGTCAATTCCCTGTCTGTCTTTAGACAGCCAAAAGGACTAAAACATATGGCTATATCTGTGTGACGGCTTTGCTCAACAGCCACAATCTACAAGTTTACATTTACAATTTAGGCACGGCCACTCGTCTGCATAAGTTGTCTGTGTAGTGCTGAGTGTGAGTGCAGAGGGATCTACAAAGATTTAAATTTTGTTCAAGTTCTCAGTCACAGATTAAAGGGTTTTAATAAAAACTTGCTAAGGTCAAAACAGATGGCCCCTTTTTGACAGGATGCTTTATTTTACTTATAAAGCCACACCTCTGCCAAGTGAGCAGCAAAAATGATTTGACTTTTATTTATTTCTCAAAGATCAGTTTCATTACCAGTTCTGCTGTCATTGATTTATTGAATGTTTTTGTTTTCTCGATAGGAGACACACATTGCAGATGCACTGTGCCATCTACTGATGTACTATTCAATGCATTATGTAAATGTTCTTGCTTATGAAGTTGTTGTCACTGAACCTAACTGACAACGTAGATACACTGAAGTGATGTAAAACTAAATGATGAAGGATGGGGAGGAGGTAGGATTCGAGAGGAGTGGAATAAAAATGAGCAGAGCTTAAGGAAGGAAGTTTAGAAAGATGGCAAGGAGGTAAAGTATGGGGCAATGAGTTGATAAGGGAGAGAGGAAAGAAAGGATCGACAAAGGAGGCAAAAGAGGGAGACAAGGTTAAAGAATGCAGTGAAACAACAGGGCCCTTGTTCCCCTCGATAGAGCTGCCTCGTCACTCTGCCATGAAAGGGGGGGGGGGGGGGGGGGGGGGGGGGGGGGGGGGGGGAAGTACCCCTTTAACAGGAGGGGTGTGCAAGACTTGCCAACAGCAATCAAGCTGGGCAGGCTGAATCCTTCCAGACTGATTCTGCTATGGGCTATTCTGCTGTTATGCTTAACAGTTTAGGGCAGAGTGTTTATCCAAATCCCTCTAGCAAACAATATAACATAGGCTTCACTACGCTGACACACAAAAAAAACCTGTATATATAAAGACAGGGGCTTCAGGTCTCTGAATATTGTGCCAATGCAAGGGTCAGTGTAACTAATGCAAATCAAAGTGGGAAAATAAAACAGGATAAAATGTGAAAGGTTTACACTTTTCTTAACGACACAGTCATGTATCATATTTGCCTTCAAGGTTCACGTAGTTCACCATTTCCTCTGCCAGCTAATTGAAAATATTAAAAGATGAAGAATTTGGACATAATGAAGACATAGAGTCTTACTCATCAAGCTCCTCCTCCTCGTTGTGAGAGATGTTGGCGTATAAGTACTTGCTCATGTCGACAGGCCGTACTCCTTTCCTTTGCCTGGGTTTGGGGGGTTCTGGGTCTGGCTGGAGGTCCATGTCCTGGTCGGGCTCATCAAAGGGGTTCGCTGGGTGTGTTTCAGTCCCAGGTTCATCTGGCTCATCAAACGGATTTGAGGGGTCGTGGCCATAGAAGGATTGATCCTCAGCTCGCTGCCTTAAGACCAGCTGGGCAGGGGGCTCTGTTTGGCAGAAAGGAGAATGCACTGACTGCATATACAACACATACTATACAAGACTTGTAAAACTGTTACAATGGCCAAATATTTTATTCTTTATTTGAGAAGGACTTTGGTTGCTTGTCAGTCAAAATAAATGTGACAGTAGTCCTGGTAACTAGCTTAGCATTATGGACTTTCCTGCCTATTTGCATTCTTATATTGTTTTTTAAAATACCTTATAAAGAGCTGAGCCACAAATCAACCATTTGATTCCGTCTGGATTGTTTTATTATGCTGACGTCAGTAGAATTTGCTTCCTATCAGATGTCTACGTCCATTTCTGTATATCAATTAACATTCACATTTTGCAGTTTGTTTATCCATATTTGGTTTACATTAATTCACTTAGAAGACGATTAAGACTAATAAAGGTTATTTGTTGAAGTCTAACTTATTGCCTAATTTAACTATTCAAAAAGGCACATTTTTGTGTGCCAAGAAAGTAGATAAAAAATAAATAACTTGCACAAGAAAGCAAAATGCTAGACTCATACAGACAATACGGTTCAGATTAAACAAGCAAACAAGCATCAAAGTGGGAGCTTTATGTGTGTGGCAGCATGCCTCTCAAAAAATAATCTATACTAATACACCTGGCTACACAGGTGGTCAGACAAAAATATTGGTTTAGCTGTCTGACTGAAAGCCTTGAAGCCAACCTGCTATAGTTACACATGACTACACACATTCAAGGAATGTGCACATCCAAAACCGTCAACTTGTATCACCTGTCATTCCACTGACACTCCCCAAAACAAACACTTTTTCTTTGGTAACATTACTTCATAATGAGACCAAAGCTTAAAACCAGCCAGAATTGACAACATCCATATACCACAATAAAATCGGATTGAATATGTTTTTGTCACATGCTGATAGAGTTGAACATACCTTCATCGTCAGGATCTCCAAACGGGTTGAGGTGGTTAGGATGAGGGTCGCCATCAGGTTCCTCGAAGGGATTTGTGCCCATGTCAGGAGACGCTTCCTGATCCTCGTCTTCCAGGAAATTCAGCTTGTTGATGAGCTCTGTTGCCACAGAGTCAAATATAAAGTCATAAGCACAAACAGCAGACAACTGAGTCACAAAATAAAAGCTACAAAACAATACATTTCCCCAAATGATATGAATACAAACATTCACAAAACCAAATATACCAATATCTGCACTTTGGAGTGAACCATGAGCATAAAGACCATGTAGTCTTGTGGAAGTAATCTTACTGAGAAGCAGCGCCTAAACTTTTCTGTGCTACTCGTTCACCTCAGCCCACTTCAATGCGTGCATTCTGGAACACTTTGTGTGGTATGGAGGGGTTACTGTGGGAAACAGTAAGGCAGTAGAGAGTTGCTATGGAGATCCTGGTTGGGAAGGCGGAGAATTGTCCAATTTATCTTCATCATCCTCACTGTAGCTCAATCACATGCTGCCAGGGTGTCGGTCAATTTGAAAAGGGTTCAAATGTGTGTGAAGTAGATGCCAAGAAGTGGTGCTGAGTGCTATGTCAGAATGTGAAGAAGTGCTCTGTGAGTTTGTATCCCTTGGTCTATATGTAGGTTGGCTATGTGAAGTAGTAGTAGCTGATAAGAGGTCCAGAACTTTTCCTTGCTTCTTACTGACAACATTCATGACCTTTTTTAGGCCATGGAAAGTGTACTTGTGCATGGGTATGCACTTACATACATCTGTGTGTGTGTGTGTGTGTGTGTGTGTCTGTGTGCAAGCATGTGTGTCTGTCTGTCTGTCTGTCTATCAGTCAGTCTACTTGTGTTTTCCAGTCACTAACTTAGTAGAAAAACTCTTTGGTGTGCATTACAGAAACCCAAGAGTAGATTCCGTTTTAAGCAATGATTAGTTTTCAGCAAATAGTTAACCCTTAACTATTGATGAGGAACTAGCCTGCAAAACTATGTAGTTCAGTCTTTGAGTCAAGAATGAATACTTTTACTTATTGCCTTTTACAGCACATAGTTCGAGACCCCTTGTATAATGTTGGTGTTCCATTACCCAAGTCTGCTCATCTAATTTAGCAATGGATTACTTTATCGCTCTTAAGCATCTCACCAGTTTGAGAATACCACAGATTAAATACACAGTTCAATTGAAGAAAAAAAAAAAATACACTTAATTCCAATTTGAAAAAAAGCAAAATAAGGTAAGTCTGCCTGAAAAGACATTTTTTGTGTGTAAGAACAGTTAGTTTTCCTGATCTGGTTCACTACCAACTGCAGAAAAAGAATAGATAAGGCCACACTGTCAAAAAAAACAAAGAATAGGAACCAAAAGGAAGAACACCAACTGATGGGTTCACAACACCTTGTACAGCACATCACCACATGGACCAAGATAAATTGTGAGACCACATAACCAGAACACAATCACAAAACCAATGTCAAGGAGGATTGGGGGATTGGGGGCATATGAGTCAAAGAAAGAGAGATACAAAAAGAGAGGAATACTGGAAAAGGACACATTAAGAAAAATAAATATATTGAAAGAAATTGTAATACTGAATGGTAGTGTAGAGGTGACACACTGATGAAAGATGAGTCAGGAACACAGGATGAGAGCGGTGAAAGAAAGATGAAAAAAGACCTTGGGAGGAAGCGACAGGCTTAGCGGTTGCTTTGCGTGCTCGCATAAGGACATCATCATCATCATCATCATCCCCATGTAAGCAGCTGAGGGCATTCAACTGGTTTACTATCTCTGTAAACGACAGGGCCATACAGGAAGGGAGGAAGGAAGAATAGCAGTGAACAGCGCAAAATAACACATCCCATCGAGAAATATCGACACACACAAGCTCACGAACTCCATTTGATATACTGTATATGTGTGTGTGTGTATATATATATATACACATACATACATACTGTACATATGTATATACACACACACATACATATATTATATATGCACTCTTCAAATCTGTGTGTGTGTGTGTGTATGTATATATATACACATACACACACATAAATATATATACACACACACACATTTTTGCACACAATGTATTTATAGTAAGTATGTAAGTATACAGAAATGAAAAGAGTGCATATTGTGTTGACCTTGGTTTATGTTTGCAGCGTTTTGCTAGTACTACTAGCTTGGGAAGTAGTACTTGATCTACAGTATTTCTCCAACTACATAATGTTCACATGATATTTGTGTATGCAAATGCTACATTTTTAACTGCATGCTTTGGTTACCTCTGTAATAGCATTGCCATAACGGCTAACCTGCCGTCTTAAAAATATGTACTAACGTGATAGTGGAAACACGCTAACAGGCAAAGGCTGAAAAAAAAGAAGTAACATTTGAAATTGAATGAAATGAATAAACCTTTAGCTGGTTACCTTAGTAGGTCGCACATCTTACACTTACACACAAATACATATATACCGAAATTAATTAACAATACACCCACAAAATATGTAAAATATATATAAAATATATATTCATGAAGATGTACAATACATCTTTTTTTGGTGAAATGTATTCTCTTTTTTATTTTTTACATACTGTAAGTAAAAGATAAAAAGAGAACATCTGTTTTGCAGGGTATGCATTGGTTAGCCTAGAGTTAGTATTGCTAGTGTAGCTTGCTGAATTGTTGGGTAGGTAGCATCCAGGAAAGGAATATGATTGTGGGGAGTTTGGCAGCTTGGCCAGGCCTTTGAGTCAGAGAAGCCAGCTAGCGAAGCATAGCTGTAGGCGTTCAATGCAAATACATATAAATGAGACAAAGAGCAAAGAAGGCATAAAGCGTAACATAAAGAAAAGTTGGATTAAGCAAAACAGGAAGCACCAGGGTCCACGCATAAGACCTCAACATGTATGTATGGAAGCCATTATCAGTCGACTAGTCCACCAACACAGCAAGAAGGGAAGGAACAAGGAGTAATGGGGATAACAGGAAAGTAAAGCGTAAGCAGTAGATGGTACAATGTAAATGAAACTCATGAATTTATAATCTTATGCATACAAGCATGCACACTTACAGAAGCATAAACTTAAAAAAAAGAAAAAGAAAAAAAAAAACTCAAGTAAGAAGCAAAGTTGATGCCCAACTAAAGCCTTGGTCCTGGGTGTTCTGGTCTGGGGGATAGTTCAGAAGGGTTGGAGTTTGTATCCACTGAGTAGTCGGTTTAGGAAGATGGCAATCGTTTGTGATTTGAGCATTTCACTGGTCAAGTTGATTTAATAGCTGCAAAAATTGCTGGTACAACGGACCGACTACAAAACCATACATCTGTCACCTGTGCTTTGTGCCAGTTTTCACCTGTGATCTTGGCAGCCTTCTCCTCTTGGTTAACCCTGTTCTCCTCGTCTTCCTCGTTCTCCTCCTCAAAGTCGTCCAGGTTGCCGATGTCAGCCTGCTTCATGCTCATCAGGCTGGCCAGGCTTTGCATGTCCTCATCACTGGAGCATAAAAAAACACCCAACACAGTCAGAAACTTGTGTTCATATGTCCAAACAGCACTCAAAACCGATAGAATACACAAATTTTAAAGTTTAAAGAAAACAAGACCACCTTTACATTTTTATGGTGAAGACCCACCCTGAATAGATTAATAACTACCAGAGACAAAAAGAGAAAAAGCATAACACATAAATGGATGAATGAATAAATGAAATGTTATCAGCATTATATTTTTAATGTGCCTGTTAGGAGAAGGAGAAACTCACAATTCAGCTACAGCTCTCACCAACACATTGGTAATAAACTGATTCTATACCGATTATCATAGCCCTCCATCCTTCTCTTTCTGTCTCTACCTCTTTCACCACTCATTTATTTCTTCACTTCAGACCTAGTACAGATCCATTTTTGCGACACAACTGAAGTGTGGTGTCCCAACGTCATACATCCATGGTTGCTGCTCCACGCCCCTGATTTGCAGCTGATTGGACGAATGTGCCGCGTGGGGTTGGCTGCTTGCGAATTTCAAACCACTGTCATGGCGGCTTGGACGGAATAAAATGTCATATTTTACGAAAATAGCTCACTGAAACGTGTTTCTGAAAACATTCTAAGAAAAAAATAGGCCAGCTTTCTAACGCCACCTTCTTGGAACGCTTTGCGTGCATGTTAAGGTTGCTTGACGCCACCCATAGGAAGACAGTGGAGGGCGGTGCGACTATAGCGTTGTGGGGCAAATGGATTACCACAGTTACCGTTGTAATCACCTCATACGTCAACTTCACTCCTCACATTTAATGTTTGTGTCTCTCATTCCTAGTCAATTCCATCCACCCATTGGCTCTTTTTCCCCCCAACACCATCACTTAATTCACTGGCGCATCAACTTCTACAGTATTTCTTGTATTTTATGTAGTCTTGTGTATTCCCCCTCAGTCCCTCAAAACCACCGCTCTATCATAATCAATGTATTCTCCTCTCTGTTCTTTGTGTTTGGTGTTTCCCAGGCCCAGAGGCTCATTTGAACTGGTGAGATTGAGTTTGTTTGTGTGGTCGACATGATTCCCCGAAGGGTTAACAAGGGTTACGCGCCATCGACCCGCCGCCCGCGCCACAACAAAAGGCCTTGTTGCTCTTCTCTCATTCAGTGTGTGTGTGTGTGTGTGTGTGTGTGTGTGTGTGTGTGTCTTTAACTGAAAGTTGCTGCTATCAAATTATAATGAATAACAAACGGAAAACACTGTGATTGAGTGTCCTATAATGAAAGTTGGTGATATCAGTGATAATTATGTGAGAATGAATGAAAAGCTGCAAATACTGTGTGTGTGTGTGTGTGTTTTTGTGTGTGTGTGTGTGTGTGTTTGAATTAATCATGCAACAGGAACACATTTAGTAGAACACAACACACCCAGACAGATTAGCTTAGTGATTCTAACAGAGCTGAGGACTTTACGTCTGGTATATTACTAAAAGACTTGCAATTAAATCTCCAACAGTAGCAGGATCAGAAAAGGCCATCCAGAAGAGTTTACTTACACTACAGAAAAGCGGGAAAAAATAGAACATTATGAGCTTTAAACTCTACTTTGAAAAGGCATTAGATAAGAAGAGCAAGACTTACGTGGCTTTTCCCTCACGGAGGAAGATGCAGGAGAGGGAGAACTGCAGTGTGGCTGACACCACCTTCTTTGATAAGGGCTTGAACTTGAGTTTGACATCCGTCTGTGTGGGCATTGGACTGGCATACTGTTTCATGTTTATACTACTGGTGGCCAAGGCCTTTCTCCGCCCTGATGGAGACTCCTAGAGAGGGACGGAAAGATAAAGCATACTCAGGTGAATATAGGCCCATATTACTCAATTGACAGTGCATAGCATTGACAATGCAGAAATTAAATGGAAAACGAAGAGAAAATGCAGCAAAGGGGGCACTTTCATTCATTTTGAGGATATTTTGCAAGACCTAATTGGATTCATTTTCAGAAAGTGCAGAATGTATGATACATTTTAACTTATACTTATCATTATCATTACTAATGACAGATAAATTATGGTCTATTCGGAATACTGTTGGTTTGGAAATCCAGAACAAGCTAAAATATGTGCCCTCCTGCGTTCCTCATCATGAATCCTTCCTGATATGTCCTATCAAAAGGTCCATGCTGAAGCCATTTTTGCTGCACTTCTTTTCAGAGATGTGCTCTGGGCCAGGGGCTAGCAGTCAAATTGGAATTTGGGAATATGCCACAGACCAGGCGATAAGAGTTATGGAATCAGTGACTGTGTGTGTGTGTGTGTGTGTGTGTGTGTGTGTGTGTGTGTGTGTGTGTGTGTGTGTGTGTGTGTGTGTGGTGTGACATTGTTGAAGTGTGTGGGTGTACAAAAGCAGCAGCTCCCTGCGCTTTTCCGACCATGCATGTGTATGCGTGTGCGTAAGGACAGTGTGTGGAAAATAAGAACTGCCGGAAAGCCTTGTCACTGACAGCTGCTAGATATTGAAACTAAACAGTTGGGGATGTTCCAGCCTTTTGTCTGCGCCCCTGAACTGATGGGTTTTGTCTGCTGCAAGTCTGGTTAGGGAAGCACCACGCTGTCAGTAAATACTGACTGGTTCACATCCTTGCTGTGTTGATACCATTCACATACCGTGCCCCTCTTTTCTGTGTTGCTTTCTCAGTTTTTGTAGATTCTGTTGCCACATTTTTCTGGTTAACTGATATGTGCTCATATGCATGACGTGAGACTGAGTCCAACGTAAAGTCAGACACTAGTGCACATGTGGCCATGTGGAATGAGAGCAGCAGGCAGTGGCGACACTAAATATGTCTGCTCTCACTTTTTTGTCTCCTTTTCATTGCATAGATGTCCCAAATAGCATATATAACTTTACCCACTCACACTCAGACACACACCTCAAACAATCACGCTTGTATTATTATACCACAGAAAAACACATTCTTGTCTGAACTGTGAATAGAGCCCCGAGGACCCATCCTCTTATGCACACAATGCCGTCCAAAGCAGAGCAGCGAGCTCTCTTTCACACAACACCAGTTTGAGAGCACATATGCATATACACGTACACTCTGGCGTGTATGGTAGATAACGCGATACAAACTCTTTACAATAGCTCTTTCCTGATGTCTTCACACACAAAAACACAGACACGCACCTCAGAGGTTTTGGCTCTGTGGGGAAAACTCAATCTCAGCCTTATCGCTGAGGACAGCAGGGTATAAATTCATTCACATACTCCCACAGATTTGGTATCAGTGCAGAGTGGTGATGTTAAAGGTAATATAATGGGAAACTTTGTAAGCTTCAAATAGGGACTAGAAATCTGTGGTCCAGCCAACACATCCGACAATTCTCACTATTCTTAATCATAAAACATAACACACGTGTGCAACATTGAACCTATGAATAAATTATTATGAGGTCAAAAATAGTCAAGAGGCAGACACAACAAATAGTGCATGTAGCCAATTTGGTTCCCTAAACATTCATCAACTATAGTCCTTTGGCGAGATGTTTTAAGATCACAGCAACATGATTTTTATTACTGTGATTACAACACAAAACATTCAGCAAGTAGTAATTGCTAATCAATGTATATTCATAAAGTTATGTCTCCTTGCAAAAGCAAAAAGATGTAATCTGACACAACCCAAGCCTCTCTAGTAACACCATGGTTGTGTTCTCTCCTACCATCCCAAAAGATGTCTTGTCAGTGAATGGTTGACGTGTGAATCCCAGACGAGATCTGGGAATTCTGTTCTCAAAAGCTACTCCAAATGCATTTGGACGAGACATGAAACCTCAAATTGTTCTGGCAAAGAAGATCGGAATGTGTTACTCTAACCTCTATCCCTCTATTTCTATCCTCCTTCCATCCTTCCATCGTACGTCTAATCTAACCCTCGCTATTCTTCCATCTCGCTCTAGCTTTCCCACCTAACTCAATAAAAAAAAAAAACGACAGAAGAAACAGACCGATTGGCCACTTGACATTTCGTGCTGACATTTTAACCTTGTCACTTCAGCTGGGTTAGCTGGGGAACATAATGACGTGTCATCAGCCCACGACAAAACCAAGCTTGTTCAAAAAACTGCCTATCAGGAGAAGAGGGTAATGGCGGAAAAAAAACACTCCACTCTCTGCAGATTACACCCTGGCTATTATACTAAGCTAATAGTGCATGTAGATACATTATGAATGAATTTGCTAAATGCACCAAACACTTAAGAAGAGGGGATTTAGCAAAAAGGAGGATGGGGAGGAGAAGGGGGAGATGGATCTTGAAAATAGGAAATACTTAAGGATATGCAATTACCCCAGCACAAGAATGGAATAACCGTTTCAACAAATTCAAGTGGGGACAGCAAACAATGGAAATCTTTTCTATTTCCCTGGATGCTGCTTGTCAATCAACGTGTGTGTGCATGCCACTGTGTGTGTTTGAGAGAAAGGGTAGCTGGGATTCGGGTGACTGGGAGGTTTTAACAATACATTAAGGTACAATAAAGAAGTTTAATTTAATACAGAGAGGATAGGACTATCAATATTATGCTCTCTCTTTCTGAGCCCAGAGATTGACTAAATACCTGTGTGAGTGTGTTTGTGCGTGTGTGTGTGTGTGCGCGTGCGTGTGTTTGCATGTGTGTAGGGGGCACATCGGGAGAGAGAGAAAGGACAGGGAAAGAGGGGAAGGGTAGAATGAAGGAGGGAGGGATGATGGCGGTATGCTGCCCCCTAGCTGCATGCTCTCGCAGAGCATCATTTAAGACCAACAGTTAGCTCCAACTTACAGCTTTGTACAGCAGTCACACAAACCAGGACACAGGTGACAAGACACATGGAAAGCACTATACATAAGACATTTTGTTACTCTCCACTGTCTTATTAATTTCATAAATGACGATGAATGACTTTCATCCAAGAAGGATGCGTTTGTGTTAAAGTACCAGTCCTGCGCCTCTCTTCCGGTGCCAGCTGGCCCCTGATCGATCCACAGATGCTCCCCTGGTGGGGGGGCAGGGGTCAGGACAGGAGGGGTGCCCGGGGGTCCTGCTGAATCCCTCTGCCCCAAAATGCCAATGGGACGGGTCAAAGGAAGGAGGGGTTGGGATCCTTTTGTCACTGAGAGGTGGATTAATTAGGTTGAGTGCTTAAAAAAAATAAAAGAAACTGGCTTCTTTGTAGGAAGCTGGTCTGAGACACACACACACACACACACACACACACACACACACACACACACACACACACACACACACACACACACACACACACACACACACACACACACACACACACACAGCTTTTTAACAGAGGTCACTAGTCAACTGGTTTCTAATTGTAATAGCCGATGTTCCATACACTACCACTTTTACTAACAATTCATTAATAACAAATCAACGTCAACAGTGTCTTTTGTTACACTGACAGAAGTTCTCAAATGTCTGAGAGAGACCAGAGAACTACAAACATACATAACGTTGATGGCAACTTTCTCGTTCTTTTGTGTTCCAACCGTTATTGGCAATATGTATGTTAGAATGATTTGTCAATAACTGAAGTGAATGTGGCAATGTTTAGCATACTGTTTAGGAAAATAGAAGATTAAATATTTGGCTATGGTATCATAACAATGATGATAAGTAATGAATCACTGGTTTGTCACGTCAAGCAGATGCTTATCTGACTTAAGCCTCCTGCCACAAACCAAAACAATCCCAAACTGTTGATGAAAGGAACAACCTGAGGTCAGTTACACTCAACTCTCAACTTTACAGACTACATTAACACTGCACCTCTGAAAACTCACTTACTTGATATTGTCCTTTGCCATAAACTGCCATGGGGTCACAGTTCTTTGCAATAAGCGTGACTATGTTAGATGGATCAGAAATCATGCCACATTTGATTGTTTTATTTTCCTTTTATATCAAATATTCCACATAAAACGGTTCCACTGTACACAGGCCTTTTGTAATTTGTATTCAGACGGATCAGAAGAAATAAAAGACAAACTCAATTTACCCTTTGGAATAACTCTGAAGTAGCACCGATTAGCCCTCAGCCCCGACACCCAAAATCAGCTAGCTCTGGCTGAATTCAGCAGTCAGCAGATTGAAGGTTGGGGGGGGGGGGGGG
>NC_048423.1:3662815-3671273 GCF_013103735.1 Etheostoma cragini | reverse complement strand
CGCGCACACACACACACACACACACACACACACACACACACACACACACACACACACACAAAAAAAAATCAGATTTAACTTAAACCCCCCCCAATGGAAACATCTTTCACTGTCCACCATCTCTTCCCCGGGGGCTGTGAACAACAAAAAACGACAAGGCTGACAAACAGTTGGGGTAAAGTGAGAGAAGTAAGAGAGTGAAGAGGGAAGATTAGTCACAACAACAGCAGGATTAGGCTTGTTTTAAAGGGAAAGGAGGGCAGATTATAGCACAGTGTGTGCCACAGTTTTGGCAGAATATGGTTTAAAATGACACTGAGCTCGACACATGGAGTGTATTTTGTATAACACTGAGAAACTGGATACGGGACAGACTAGCATGTACCTACTGACAGGAACAATCATTACAGGCCTACAACTCTCGAGACAAGAGAAGCAGATAAATTGGTGATAGTGGAGTACACATACCGTCACACAACCCCAGTGCACCAACAACTACAAACAAAAACTCAAATTGGGTGAAGGCTTAATCTCATGAAGCTTTAATGAAGGAGATCCAAAAACAGGTTTCATCATGCTTAGGTGTCCTTGAGAAAGGCGCATAACATAAACTTCCAGTATCGTAGGCATAGTAGGGAAGCAACAGCCATTTTGTAGCTGAGCCTGACCTCTGACCTAATTGTGGAAAGGGCCACAGTTTTTCTTTGATCAAAAGGAGTTGTAAAGGCCGATTTATAAATTATCACATTGTCAACTTAATCCAATAAATCTTCAGCATTTCTTTTGTTGGATATGATAATATATTTTTGCAATAAAAAAACAAAACATTGCAGTTTGTTCAAATGCACTCATGATTATCTTCAAAAAGCATCAAGTAGGAAATGGCAATCCCTGTTGTTATGCTTAATGGCATCACATTGTCAGACTTGTTTAATTAATTTCAACTAACAGCAACATTAACAGATGATATTTCTTGCTTCTGAATCAAATACGCTGTGTTTGAGACTTATCACACATTGGTGATCAGAATGGTCAGAATGGAGAAAACCTAACCTAGTGTGTGTTCCTGTGAGAGACAGAAAAGAGGGGGTTTGAGACAGAGAGAAAGCAAGGGAAATACAAAGAGAGGAATGCCTTTAATGAGGGTTGCCTCTGATGGCAGCAGATGAAAGGAGGAGAGTCATCAACGAGTCAGCCCTTAAAAAGTCTGATATAAAACTGTTTTATTTGTGACTAACCTCTTGCTAGTCTGCGAGTCAAACACACACAGAAATACAATAAAGAACTGCAATATTCCAGAGGTTCAACAACATTAATGAAACATCCGGATCTAAAAGCTATCATAGATAAACCAAAGAGCCAACAGGTTGAAAGTCACCCTAACCACAAAAGAAATCATCTGGCTTCCGTCGTCCTCCCTCAGCCTCTCGAGGAGGTCCTACTTGACTTGAATGTTTTAAGTTTCAATTTAATTTAATTCAATTTGTTTAAATGTATATTTAGGTCATTACTATGTGCTCTGTTTGAGTTCCGACAGGTTGTTTAGATGCACCTGGCACAACCATTTACATTGAACCCATTAAACAATGTGCAAAGAGGCATCGTAGACTGGACCGGGATTACAATAAAAGACACGTTTATTTATATGAGATACAGGAGAGCCTTAAAAGCCATTTTTGCAGCATGTTCATGAAACAAATAAAAACGTTGTTAGGATGAGATCTACAATATGATCAGAACTTATGTAAACACTGGGACTGCAACTAACAATTTTATCATTGATTCATTTGGTTTATTTGTTAGATTTTCAAGAGCCCAAGTTAATGTCCTGTTTTGTTCTACCAAAAGTCCATAACTATGAAAAATTGCTTAGATGGACACCAAGCCAGTATCTCATATCCTCTCCTTTTCCCTTAATTTCTGTCCCTCCTACCCTGCCTCCCCCTCTTTCTCTCTTCTTATCAGTGTGTCCAGGGTGCCCTCCTCTCTTGAACTCGCTGGGTCTTTCTTTGGGTGGCCCTCAGTGCCCCCCACACATACTCAGACCCAGAGCATGCACTTCAGACAGGGGGCTAATGGGAAAATAAATTACCAGCAGGCAAAAGCCCTGGCTCTGCACTTCTGCTGAAGAGAGAAAGGGACACAGCGGGGTTGGAAAGAAGGGGGGTGGTCAAGAAATGGGTAGAGGAGAAGTAAACGAAAGACAGAGAGGTGGATAGCTAAGAGACTGATGGATAGAGAGGAGAAAAGATGGAGAAAATGAGGGAGATGGGTGATGGAGAAAGAAAAAAAAATGAGAGGAAAGAAGGGGGATAGGTCGACAGGATTATAGCAGAAGTTCATCCCTGGTATAAAGTGCCTGCTCATCACTTTTCCCAACATTTCAACATCTCTGGCCATCATAGAGGCCTAAAATGGCCAATAACGTACACAGACACCCACACCAAAACACACACACACACACACAGACACAATACCCCCAGCTACTGTATCTGGGATTGATTACTCCTCCTGCATGAAACAGCAGTTCAGATATCAGGATGGCAGATTAACCACGGTGGCAGACATTGGTGGAGGCGTGTGTACATGTCCAGCTAAATTAGTGTCCGTGTACATGTCAAAAGTTAGACAGATTTGAGTGCATGACGTTGAAGAGTGTGTGTGTGTGTGTGTGTGTGTGTGTGTGTGTGTGTGTGTGACAGAATGAATGAAGATAATGGTCAACCACCCAAGTTCTTTTAAGATTTTCATCTCATTTTATAGTTCTCACTATGACAAAAAAAGATACTCATGTATTGCAGAAAACTCAACCAATACGTCTTCTGCAGAACTGATACATTGCCAATAAAATCAGGCTTAATTTTTCACTATGAAAGCAAGAAAACAACCTCTGGCATGTACAACCTGATAACATGTACAACCTGATAACAATACTGGCCTTTAGTCATAAAACAGTGGTGAAAGTGCTTAATATGCTGAATAGAGGGACATTAACTGTGCTTTACCAGGAGTCCTCCCTTCTGACCATTTACTAGGGCTGAACAACTTTGGAAAAAAATAATAATTTTTTTGAACCAATATCGCAATTAAATATGATTATTATTTTAAGATCTTTATCTGCTGTATTATTCAACAAAGACAAACAATACGTCATTGTTTAGTATGACCAACACAATTATAAACTGTTTTAATCCCACTGACTGATTTTGTTGAATGTCCACCCCACATAATGATTACCATGACAACATAAGGCACTGACAAATAAACCTGGTGTACACATGAAAGACAAATCACACAATCTCAAGTGCCGATTGCAGAAGATGCACTTTTTAAACACTATCTGTGAACATTACTGGACAGTCTTTAAATGTGTATATGTGCACAATGAGTATGGCACTGCCAACCATAGTGATCGTACAGCTTGACCACCTCAGTTGAAGCAGCGAAAAGAAACTCCTGTGGTTTTAGCTTGTCTGCAACTCTTTGTTTACATTTTTGGTGTAGCTCCGGTATGGCAACCTAGCTAAAATATGTGCGGAAGGGCATGTTGTACCACTTATGCAGTGTATTTATCAAAGCGGTGAGCTGGTCCTTTGTCTTGTGTCCGTTTCTGCACCACCATTTACACTCATTTTACCAACTTACTTTTACCACTGACCTTAAAGAAAAGGTTGTAATATTACATACAGGTATTGTGATGAGTGTATGGTGATACTCCTCCCATCTTTTTTTAACATTACTAACAAATAACAGAAAAGAGGATGCCAAGTAGCACAAGATCCCAGTCTGGAACCTCTATATTTCACAGATAACAAATGATGATTTCCAGGTAAAGACAACGCAGAACCAGAATCTCCACATCACCCAATTCTTCCTCTACAGATCTGTTTGTTGTAGCTGTTTTAGGCAGGCTGCTGAGATCTGAGAGAGCTATGATAGGACCCTAATCCAGAGCAAAGCTGATTTTCTGGGGGGGGTTAAGATGGTCTGTGACAAGAAACAATTGCCCCAAGTGAGAGTCTGCCTCTCTCACACCCTGCTCCATGACAAAGGTGTACTCTCCATGCTAAGTGACAAATCTGGGGAGACAAAGAGCATTAGCAGGATGATGCTCTGCTTCAGTGCCTCTGATTGTGGCCAACTCAAAGAGAATCTAATATGGATTTTAAAAAGAGGAGAGGGAGAGATTAGAATGAAAGACAAACAATGAACACCTTCTACCAAGGGGGAATTAGTAGAGGGATTGGATAAGGAGCTGGTGTGCCTTATTGTGTGCATGTGTGTGTGTGTGTGTGTGTGTGTGTGTGTGTATGGGTGAGTGCTTCTTCTTTGAAATTCCTTTTCCACGAAAGAACAATAGGGTTCCCCAATTCTGTTTATGTGCATCTACATGTGGGACACACTTGGAAAAACACAAACAGCTCAGAAAGACACAAACAGCCTCTCATACCCAAGTGTGTACATTGTGGATGAGCCATTTAGTCCATGGTCACTTTCAGAGGACGAAATGGTGAAATAAGAGCATAATTTAGGGCATCGCGGGTGAGTCATAACAAGCAAGCATTAAGGGGGCCAAGGGTCACAATACTGCTTCCACAGGCATTCTACTCCTGTCAACACAAGCAATGCTTCAGACATTTATAACAGACTGCATATGTTGCAGATTTGTGTTTATCTACAATAATGTTCTTTTTCATTGCAACATTTGCTTAAAGAGCATTTTAAAGCAAATTTATTATCAAGTGACACACGCAATATGAGCAGCTCTCTTACGGTGAATGTGACCTTTGCTCCATCTCCTCAACACCTTTACTGCAAGACACCTCAATTCCTGACATCACTCTCTCTGGGTGTGGTACTCCAAGTACAGATATATATCCCAAACAGAGACAGAGACATGTTTGGGGATCAGTCTAACTGTCAGTGGCTGGCTTAGCGCTGGCATCAGAGCACATCACAAGACCCTATTCATTTCCACTTAGCAGAACAGATGCCTCAGTTTGCCAGTAGAGAGAGAAATAGAGAGAGAGAGAGAGAGTGTGTGTGTGTGTGTGTGTGTGTGTGTGTGTGTGTGTGTGTGTGTATGTGCGTGTGTGTAATCCCTAAAATGCTCATACACAAATACACAACAAGCTCACTGTGAGCAGATCTTAACGAGATAGTGTCAAACGAGTCACCCTACACACAAGTTTCACCTAAGTTCATAACAAACCTCTCCACACATATTCTTTCGCCACCACCACCCACATACTGCACGTATCTACCAAGCCAACGACCCACCCACACAGGCCCAGCGGGTCAAGCTTGTGGATAAACAGGGGGATTTGCAGAGGGCAGTGTTTTGCGGGCCACAAAGGCCTGTCTCCATCGCAAGCAGCCATCTTAAGTCGCACACAGGGGAAAAATAAATAACCGAGAGATGGAGATAATAACTGTTTTGCTGTTGTTGTCCAATCGTGCCTCACGTTGCACCAGAACAGTTTGGCCACCCATCATTGCCATGTACGACATGACATCAAAACAAGGTAAGATGAGGATGAAAACGGATGAGGAAGAGTCTGATTAGAGCCGAACGAGGAGGAGGCCAGGTGGAAGGTTGTGAAGCCATGAAGTGATAGAGGACGACCTCAGAGATGACTGATAACAGAGGATGTGGAAGCCCATAACCCACGACTAAAAGAGCCTCCGATGAGATTGTGGATGGACTGTAGTTGCCAGAAATTATTTTTAAAAATGGAAGCCCGGAAAACGGACAACATACATGTAAAGAAACAATGGTTCAATAAATTGACATTCGTCAATGTTTAAAACAAATTCCACAAATAACTCTAGTTCATGTAATGACATGTATCATTTTTTTATGTTCTGAAACCAGAGTAGAGTTTAGATATTCTGTCCAAGCCGGACCCACGGGCTGATATTTTCCGCCACTATCCTCGGGCCGGGCCGAGTTTGTGTTGTGTTATTATGTTTTTGTAATCATTACTTTATTAGCATAATTGGATGGCGAGAAAGCTATGCCTCTCCAGCTTCTCCCGTAGCTCTGGGTACTGTGGCCAGTGCGTTGGCATGCAGACAGTGGCGAAGGACAGTATTAATTAGGTGATCAAAACAATAAAGTCTCCTATATGGTTCCAGGGCTTTGATTACCCACTCTTCGGCTGAGGGAGCTCAAAAAATATGTCAGCTCAGATACAACGTGCATGGGCTTGATTTTTTTTTGGACCCAATCTAAGCTCAAAACTGGAGGGGTAGCAGAACAGCACATGATATGTAGTCAGTTGCACATCAAGTTTTGCAAACAGAACAATTTAAAGAGAGAAAGGCCAATGAGTGACACAGCGTTTACAACACACCTTGAACAAATAGCATCTCAGTCTACCTTGTTCTTCACTTCTGTTTCTCCACCTCCTTCACTTCACTTTCATTCTTGCTGGTTCATTTTACACCAACCCCAAAAATACCTAACAAAGTAGACACATAAGGTGAACCTTGCTAGCATGTGTCTGTAGGTGAATGTGTGTGCGTTATGATCAGCGGTGTGTGTGTGTGTGTGTGTGTGTGTGTGTGTGTGGCGGGGGGGGGGGGGGGGGGGGGGGGGGGGGGGGGGGGGGGGGGGTCCTCTGGGTCAGCTTGGGGACAGGAGGCAGTAACAGGAGGAGGAAGTACAGCCTGCCTGTTGAGCTGGCCAACTCCTGCAACGCCCGGACATGCTTGCTCTGGGACAACTGCCATCATGTTCCTGTAACAGGAATAAGCTTCCTTTGAGTTAATATCTAATCCATGACATTTTTAAATAAATGCCTATCTTTTTGTCATTTTAAACTGTGCTATGGATAGTTGACAGACAGTATACTTTAGGAAGGAGAGGTTGCCAGCTGGAATCAATCCACACATTTTGAGAAGATGTGTTATGTGTCACAATAATCCTTCCAGATGCCCAACATTTGCTGTTTTAGTATCAGAATAGGATTTATTGCCAAGTAAGTATGACTTAGAAGAAATGTATTTTGTGACTGGTGCAAACATAAATGTATTAAAAGGAAATAACCAATAAAGCAAAGTACTATAAGCAAACAGAGAATTTGCCTCTGAAAACGATTCTTTCTAAAAACTGGCGATTTTGGAAAACTTTGTTTGCACGATTGCATGTAAATGTAAACGGAGGTTTAGGCAACTGAGGAAGTGAGGAACAGAAGAGAGAAGAAGTGATTCATTGCTGTTGCTGCTATTTTTGGAGAGGTTGAAATGTCCAATTATAAAAATAGCCGGCCACGTGTAAACGTAGCACGGATCAACAGAAGTACATTTTACAGGGTAAAGGCTGACATCCGGATATCCGATCTTTGTGTGTTGCCCTTCTCAAAGTCCCTTTGCTACAGCAAACAACAGCCTTTAAGCTATACGTTTTTTGAGAAACTCTGGATTGTTAAAGGGAATGACTGTAAAGACTTACAAAGAATATGCTTACGGCATTTACTCTCTAACTGGGACGTTTTGGGACCGATTAGTGGGGATTGTTAACATGGCGATAAATTGTTGATAGAAGTGCAATTGTTCCACCAAAACAAGTTTCTTCCCGAGACTACTTTGCAGCGCCCCCATCACTGCCTCAGACATTTAGCGCTGCCCAAGACAATTGTGATTGGTTTAAAGTAATACAAACAACCCACAGCATTTTTTTCTCCTATGCTAGAATGTTTCCCGGGTGTAGCCAAACCTTCCTCCACAGAGCGGTGGAGGTAGGTCTGGCAATGCAAGACCAGGTCTTGCCTGGGACAAACAGCATTAAGACAGTACTGTGATTAGTTAAATTCACCATTGTTTGCCTCTTGCTCTGAGATGAATGCAAGTCGTGTCTGCTGATTGTGACTCGCTCCAATGCCATTACACAAACAGATCTGGATGCACAGAGACTCTATTGGCATTAGCTGACAGTGCACAGCAAATCTCGTTAGCAGTCAACTGTCAGAAGTTAGTTCATTCCACCTAAACATGATTTGGCCAACAATTCACAATATCTCACCTTGTTTAGGCTGGTTACAGTAGCACTCCCCCTTTTGTGCAATAAGTTTATATTTTACAGTAGTGAGATGCATTATCATCCATTTGTTTTGCCAAAATATTGAACACATGGTATGATCTGCAGTTTGTAACATCAACATTTTGAGTCAAAACCAACACACAAACTTAGGTTGTTAGGTCAATCATGTGAAGGCCACGAAGGTTTGAATACAGATGTTTCCCAGGTGACTCTTGTGTTTTAATGTTTATTTTTAGCTCAAACGTCACACTGTATGAGGAAAAACAAATGTGGGCTTGTTTAGACTGCATGTGTGTGTATGGGCTAGAAATGTATCTACTATATGTCTGTGTTTGACAGGGAACAAGTATGTCTGTGTGTGAGATTATATATATATATATATATATATATATATATATATATATATATATATAT
>NC_048423.1:3655111-3662715 GCF_013103735.1 Etheostoma cragini | reverse complement strand
CCCCCCCACACACACACACACACACAAACACACAAACACACACAATAAAAAAGATGACGCATGCACAGAAGCAAAGCCCCACATCATCAGGGGCAACAGATTAATCAGTTAATTAACAAACAAATGCATGTATGCATGTAAGCAAAAACACACACACACACACACACACACACACACACACACAATGCTGTACAGAGCAGTGTGCTAAAAGAAACAAATACAAGGTACAGCTGCAAAAGAGGGCTTTATTGATATGTTGATTATTGTTTAATTTAGCCAATTCATCTTTTTAATCTATATATTATAAGAAAATTATTCATATGCCCCAACACAAGTTTAGGTCATTCATTTTATTGGTCTGGCCAATTGTCCAAATCCCAAAGATATTTATTTAAAAGGTGATTATTGTCTAAGCGATTGTGTTTATTTTACAAATGATTACGCTCACACACCAAATAAAGAATAGAAATACACGGTCTCTCAACTCCACACATGCTCAGACACAAATACGGTCACACACAAATAAGACACCTGCACAGAGACGTAGTTAGACACACACACCTCATGGTAGTGGTAGCAGTTAGTCAGCAGACAGCCATGTGATGGGGGGGGGTGTGTGGATTAGGGGGCCAATAAGCCTATTAGGGTGACAGGAGGGACCACCCGGCCTCCACCCCAGTAACTAACGCGCACACACGCGCACACACGCATACACACGCACACACACACAGTTTCTCACCAGACACCAACACATTTAGCTGGAAGTTGAATTTTGTGGAGTAATTTGCTCTACAATGTGTCTTCATTGTCTTATTTAACCCATAATACCGTATGTGCTTCAATGAACAAAAATAATACATTTTAGCTGTATTTAGTGGCAGAAAATAGCATTTAGAGTTGAAATAGCTATTTGTGTGCGCCTCTAGTTTGATCATACTGTGCGTTTGTGGTTGTGTGTATATGCCCGTGTAAGGAGGGGGTCCAGTCATGGGGGGTAATCACCAGCATCTGTTGTCTCTCTTCAGGGCGATTAATTAGATTAAATTAATTTGGAAAGCACGTCTGAATGTGTGATCCCATACTAAGAATCCCCCCGCCTCTCTCCTTTGACACACACACACACACAAACACACACACAAAACTACACCCCTTTAACAATAAAGCATATATTATTAAAAATGAACATTGTGAGCACACACAATCAACACGAGTGAACACATACGCTCTCTTTTCCAACACAATAAATTAGGCCTTTTGAGTTCTCCAAACTATTTAAGAAATGGGAAATGAGCAAAGGTGAAAACTTTGGAGACACATGCGTGCACACGAGTGCAAATTAATCCCAATTTCTCAGCCTCGGCACAGCAGAAACTTTTGGGATTTCATACTTCATACCAGCTTTTGTCACCTTTGCGTGAATAGCCAAGGGCTAAAATAATTGTGTTTTTCTTCCCTGAGGCCCAGTCAGCGCTCACAAGCCAGTGGCCTACGTAATGTGTTCCAGACAGAGGGAGGGGAGGGGGGGTACACCATGGCTGTGGGTACAATACAGAGAGAGGGTGTGCATGTAAAGGTGATGGAGGTAGGTTGGTGCATGAGAGAGTGGTTGGGTGTCATGGTTTTTCACTGTGTGTGCAGTGAGATGGCTGTGTGACAGTGTTTGACTGTATGAGTGTGAGTAAGTGGGAGAAATGTGGCGTGGAAGTGGTCTGGATGGAGTTGGATGTTGTCCATAATAGACAGGACATCACCACAAAGAGAGGACTGAAAGGGAGAAAGAGACAGAGGAAAAGAGATAGAGAAGGGAAAAGGCCGTAACAACATGGCCAAAGGGGTGACAGAAACATTTCCATAAAACACGATAAAAAATAAAAGTCAGTCAATTGTTCTGTACATGCTGTATTAAAATGGACAGTCACACCCTTTCCACACACCCTTCCTTTGGTCGTCAAAACATTACATTAAAACTTGTAAGCAAACACTCTAGAAAAGATAACTATTCTCCAGTATTTGTGGAAAATGTTTTTCCCTTTTTACAGCAGAAAAACAGTCACCCTTTATGCAATGATTGTGCAGGTTCAAAAGTTTTAAAAGAAAAAAAGAATTGTTAAAGTGGCAATTTCAAAACCAGTATTTGAAATGTGGAAATATGCAGCAGACAGGCTGTCAGACAGTGTAAGCGCTGATGTGGCAGAGCAGCTATAGTTTTGGAAATTCCTTCTTTTCTCAGTGACATTGATGTAATGTGAGTGAAAAAAAGGTGAAGTGTGACTTATGAGTAAGATGGGAATAGCAGAGATTGGGCCTTGAAGTGTGTATAACTGTATATTCAATGTAGTCAGACATGATAACTTCTCACTTTAAATACCACATCTGTGTGTATGTGTGTGTGTGTGTGTGTGTGTGTGTGTGTGTGTTTGTGTAGGGGGTGGGGGTGTTATTTAAATCCTCCCACAAAGCTTTGAAGATGAGGGAAGTTGGTCTACCATCTCCAGCTTTGGCTGATATGCAAACGCAGAGAATACACAGACATGCATACACACAGTAACCCCCCCCTTTTCCATGCACATACACACACAAAAGAGCCTGTCAGTACAATGCCTTCAAATATAGCCATCCAATCTTTTGACTCTCAATTTGCTCACCTTTTTGATAATACGCGCCTATTTGAAAAAGGGTGAAAGGCAAGGGTAGCATGCAATTTAGAGATACTACTGTGCAGCCATTTTCAGCCTGCCACCTCTCTCTCTCCCCATCGCTTTCTCTTCTCTGCTCTCTCCCTCTTCAGCTTTTGATTATGCGATTTGCCTTGGCAGACGAACAAATAGAGGATAGAAAAGGGTAGTGTTTGACACTGTCATTTTCAATGACAAAATACAATCAAACCAGGGCCAGTAATTCGAAGGGGAGGGATTAGCCTAGTGCAAGGTTGGGCCCCCAGATTAAGACGAAGCCATAGCGCGAGGATCTTGAATTTCATCATCTCCGGCGCTCGGGCACAATGGCGTATTCTTCCCCTTTTTCCTCCACCGTATGATGAGGGGTCAGGAGAACTCACCTCTCTTCTTCTGTTCCTCCTGCACAGAGCAGCACTCAGTACCGCATTCATTCATTCCTCCTGACTTTACATTAGCTTAGATACCTGAAAGGTTGGGGTGGTGTGTGAGCAGGGGGATCTGAGCTGTCTATACACTCAAGCATAAACAAGCAAAGTCAGAAGAAAATATGATCAGACATCTAGTATGTTTGGATACTGTCAAAACAGACACACAGGCACATCCAGCTACATGAAGATATGTTTCCAATTGACACACTCAAGTTATCCAACCGTTTTATCTGTGAATGCATGAAAAAGGGGCTTTTACAGATCCTAGGATAGACTGCCCTCTTGTGGTAAATCCATATCATTCCTTAAGTTCATGCTCATGTGCTCTGTTAATTGTTGGAAACTAGTAACCAGCTGCACAATTCAATTATACATCTTATAAATTGAAAGGCACACAGGACTTGGTTAAGGCTTTCTGCAAGTTGAATGCATGAAATGAGTCATGCCTAAAACATTACTTATGATGTTTATTAAATAATAGAATGAGAAGAGTAGCATTCCTGTAATACATGACAACCGGAAATATGTACTATGTAAGGCATTGTTTGTCTCTGTCTCACACTAAAAGTAACAGCGATAGTACTCAGTGAATCACCAGGTGGAAGTCACAGCAGAGCACCACTCAGTACCACAAGAAAAACAAATATCTCAAGAGTGTTGTGGCCCATGCATAAAAGCTGGTGTAAATGCAGGTGTAATTTCTGGGAAAATTTCCTTAAAGTAGAAAAAAATTAAAACCTTAAAAACCAGGACAAAACTACAAACTGTAGTACTATCTGAACTCAGGTGAATTAGTCCACGTGGCTGAAGCTACAAGTAATATTTTAGTATAATGTTTTAAGTAAAAATAGTCTAATTGGCCTTTGTTTTTAAAAAGCTTAAAAGATAAAAACACATTACATCTTTAACCTTAAATTCCACCATCAGTCTCTCTCTCTCATTTTTGCTTTTTCCATAACTTTAACATTGCCATCCCTCTACATCTGAGTGTGTGAGTATAAGGTTGCCTTTTCCCTCCCTCCCTCCCTCTGTGCTATCCATTCCTGCTGTCAAGGGGCTGGTGTGGCTTTGATCTTTCTGTCATTAGTCAGGTATGCAGAGACACAGGCAAACCCGCAAACTTGTCTTTTTCTCTTCCTTTCTTGTTCTCTTTTTGCTTTCTCCCGCGCTCTGGCCAGAGAACACCAGCTGACCTGCTTGTCTTCTCAGCTTTCTATCAAAGAGAGAAAGGTAGAGCATTTTCTGCTGACGTTCCTTTGAGCTTGACATGTACAGAAAGTGACAGTGGCTAAGCATGCAGCCAGCTGAGCTCTCCCTCTCGAGGGGTATTGGGGGGGGGTCTATCCTTGTCAATCACTTGCGCTCTCTCTCTCTCTCTCAAGAGTCAAAAAGTTTACACATCCGAGCATTTGGAAGTTTGACAACATTAAATATGTATTTGTTCATCTTATTCACTCTCAAAAGTGTGAAAACATGAATTTCTGCCAGTGTGTTTTTAACGTGACGTTTCCTAAAATCTAGAAAATCTGTTACTAAAACACGTAGGACAGCTATAACTTTATAAACACTGTAAAGAAGCTTCCATGTGGGGACTGACATTCTTCAATTCTTACTATGCCAGCAGTTTTCTCAGAAACAAAAAACTTGCCTAACACGCAACAAACATGCTAAAGACTTCATTAGGGATTTCTCAAACTGGGCTTCTGCAAAACCTTGAATAACACCAACAAATGTGAGCTACAGACAGTGACATCTTGTGATGTGTGTCATTGTACATCCAGCAGGGCAGCTCCTCGTTCAACTACAGGACCAGGACAAGCACCTGTGACAGCATGGTCTCAGCCCGTTGAAGTATAAATCCCTACCAGATCGATAGGCACTGCTCTGTAGCAAGTCTTGCCCCTCTGATGTCGCAGAATCCCAAAACCCCCCAACAAATAAAGATCATTTTAATTACTATGACAATTAGAAGGAAACTGAGATGTGCCATTACGTTTTTCTTCACTGTCACAGACTACAAAATGATTCTAATACAGATAATACTTATTCAAGTGTTTAAGAGACACTACATAACAAAAACAATTAGTTAAAAGGTTTTTGAGTATCTATTTCTATGAAAGGCCTAATTTGCTTAGGCACACCATTTCACAGAACAGGCTCCAGCGGATGTATAAAACAGTCATCACTTGGGAACAGTGAAAGGTTTCCTGGCTACTGCTACATGTTAAAATAGTTTTCCCTTTCCTCTCTCTCTCTTTTCCTCTATTCCCCTCCCTCTTCCCTCAAACCATCCCTCCCACTTTCCAAAAATCGCTCTATCAATTACTCTCACTTATCCACTTTTCCTGTGTTTGGTTGTACACCGTGTTTCCTAGTTTTCACGTTATACTGGATGGCATGGACAATCATGCAGTTAGTCATTTTTTCCTTATGACACAAAAACAAGAAAAGGGTAAGAAAACAACAGTTGAACAAATTGGGGAGAAATGCATACATAACTGCATCCAACTCTTATTGGTAGTTGAGTTACAACTTGATATTACACAAGAACAAAGGAAGTTAGCGGCCTCAGGATGTGGCCTGTAAATGACACACACACACACACTAGCGCGCGCGCCCGTGGTTTGCTCTGAGCAGAGAAGCATGTAATAACATAGTCTGACCACACGAGGGCAGAACCTGCATTTGTAATGCAAAGAGGGTTTAAGATAAATAGAAGAGAATGAGGAATTGTGTGCTTGTCTTGTTGTACTTTAAATTCGTCATCACCAGTCATTGTAAACGACAATCCAGGTGCCTTTCAGCAAGGTATCCAATCATACGGTACCGTTTCTTCCCATAAGGTTGAGGAAAATAGAAGTACTTACATTTTCAATGACAAACGTCCACTCTTTGTCTTCAAACTCCTCTGCATGGGGGTCCTAAAAGACATTGTAAACAGAAATGCTTAAGTACACAATATACGGCAAATTAGGCCAAGTATGGTCATTTGATACATCATCAAAACTACACTTTAGAAATGATCATGAATCATCACAGAGCCCATCTTAAGCAACACTCAATAACTCAATCTTGAAACAATTTAATTTATTAGAATCAAAGAATCAAAGTCTGCTTTATTGTCAATTTCTTCACATGTCAAAAACATACAAAGAAATCGAAATTGCGTTTCCCTCTATCCCACGGTGACAAGACATTTATAACAAATTTGGTCCACAGACAAACATAACCTTCAAGTAAACAACATAAAAAAAGTAAAAATAAGAAGATATATACAATGAGGAAAATAAGAGCAGCGAAATTTGTGTTAAAAATGTGCAATTATGCATACTGTCGACAGTCTATGTAATGTGCAAAAAGACAGGCGGTAGCATAGTGGTGCTGGTTATGTAGAGCAGCAGAAATGTAAATGTGCTGTATTTATATAGCGCTTTTCCAGTCTTAACAACTGCTCAAAGCGCTTTTACATCTTCAGGAAACATTCACCATTCACACACATTCATACACTGTGGCCGGGGCTGCCGTACAAGGTGCCACCTGCTCATCAGATGAACACGAACACACATTCACACTCCGGTGCGCAGCACCGGGGGCAACTCAGGGTTCAGTGTCTTGCCCATGGACACTTCGACAATGACTGCAGGGGCGGGGATCGAACCAACAACCTTCCAATTGGCAGGCAACCGCACTACCACTGAGCCACAGCCGCCCCTTGTGTTCTCAAGTGTTTTCAGGACAACAAAAAGTGTGCAAGTGAACTGAAATTAACTGGTGATTTCATTTTGGTCGTAACAGACAACTGCCAGACAACACAAAAAGCTGCAACACAGAAAATTTGGTTTATGAGAGACAGCTTCTCTGTTTTGCCAACACTCCATTCTCACTCCATTCCCCCACTGACCTGGTCTGTCTGTCCTCCCCTTCTCCAACATGTGTTGAATATTTTGAATTAATGAGGTAACTTTTAAATACATCATAATGAGTTACTGACAACCGCTGACTATCTATGTATATGAAAGTATATAGGTTGAACCTTGATAAAACTAGATTAATGTATATGCCGGGCCAATCTGAAATTCCTTGTGCATGTGTATTTGTGTCTTAACCATGTCTTTTAATCGTAAAGTAGGTTTCTGTTAATGGCGAGGCAAACTTCCAACTGAACCAAAAGAAAACACTAGAATAACAAACATCCAGGAACCATGATATGAGAACACAGAAAAATACAAAACTATAGACGTTTTTCTCTCTCCCTCTGTCTGGTCCAGATTGCCTCTCTCTTGATATACTGTACTTGTGTCTCAGTCTTATCTTACTTCCTGCCTGTTTAGCTGTGAGGTGATGAGAGGAGACAGTAATGGAAGCACCAAGACAGGAGGCAGCCTTGTCCTACTGAGGACTTCACTGCCCTCCATGAGCACATATACAGTTGTGTTCGAAATAATAGCAGTGCCTTTAGAAAAATGAGTAAATGTCAAAATTCTTCAAAGAAATTGTA
>NC_048423.1:3649065-3655011 GCF_013103735.1 Etheostoma cragini | reverse complement strand
GAGTTTGAAATGTTAATAAAACCAGTGATTTTCTTGCTGCTGTTGAGGCACTGCTATTATTTCGAACACAACTGTACACAATCACAAATCACTGCTGGACACACAAAGACATCTAACCTAATCAACCCCCTCCTTCCATATTAAGTGCACACACAGCAACAACAATTCAAAACAATCAAATTGTTTGTTTGTCTATGCAAAGGTAAAATGACAAATGAATTATTGACAAAAAATACAAAACATTTCCTAGATATAGCTTCTTACAATTGGTGCATTTCTCCGATTCATGATCAGGAATCAAATACCTTGAGGTTAACCTGATAAAATGAGATATTTTAATACATCACCTTTGGCTCTGGTAATATGAGATAGGTATTTGCTGTTACTATTGCTTATACTGTTGATGAATTCATAAAAGCAATACTGTGCATACGCGTTTGTTGCAGCCCCTCTACTACACCTACACACACAAGTAAACACATGCACTGACGGCCTTTTTGTCTGACTGTGCCTGTGACACACCCCAGGATAATCATTATTCCTGCAGTCTGGCACAACAGTCAAACACAACACCCACATGGACACAGACACAGACACAGACACACACACACACACACACACACACACACACACACACACACAGAGGCCTCATCCTTCCATTATTTCACTAACACAAACTACTTTAAAAGCCAACAGAACCAGACATCTCAGTTCATGGTGTTGTCTGCAATGTTTTGGTGCAGTTGGTAAACAAACTGTTTGTCACTGACAACCTTTTTTTGAAAACATATTATTGACATTAGTAAAATTAACAAGGTTAAATAAAGCAAGTGAGTACTCACTGATTCAGCCTACATAAAAGGGCAGTCAGAACGTGGCCCAGTTAAGTTACATATTAATTTCAGTATTTTCATGCCATCTGCAAAGTTCAGCAAAGGCTGGGTGCTGGTGTACATCTCCCTAGAGGTACAGGCAGCAATACTGCTGAGCTCAGCTGTTTTCAGTGGAGAACGTCAGGAGTACCACCGCAATCATTGTTGCTTTAACCTTCAGTCAACACAGTGAAGAGATTTACCTTTTTTTAGTTAACTTTTACAGGTTAAAAACGGCATTGAGCAATATTTTTATATTTAAAGCGGCACTCAAGCAATTCAATATTACATGACTATAAAGTCAGGGGACTCGTAAGACGGGTGGTCAAAATTGTTGCAGCAGAAGTTGCAATAGCCTTACTTTTAGTCCCCAATATGGCTCAAGTTCTGAAAACTGTGTAGCCTATACCTTTACCACAGTACAACCAACAGCATATTTGTGTTCGACCCTACCTGCCTGGTAAATGCTTATGTATTTCAAAATTAATGCCCTTGGTTTCTTGTGCAGGCTTTCCATCATAAATATGTATTATAACCCAGATTATGTCATCAGGGCCACAAAGGTCATTAAACAGCTATTTTAACAGGTTGACTAGGTCTCTTCTTGATGAGTAAACTTATTTTATTTGTAAAATTGGTAGAGTGTCCCTTTAAAAAAAAAAAAAGAGGTTGTTTTTACTGGCTTCTGAAGTACACTAAAACAGTTTGAACAAAGACGGTAAGCCTTTAGATAACAGAGACAAGGTTATATGTGGCTTAATCAAACAGATGTGGGTGAATTGTTCCATTAGTGGCTTTGCTTTGTTTCTCATTACGACAACAGCTTTATTACTTCCTCTGGGACAGGAAGTGGAAGTGGGCCCAGAATAAAGAAGAGAGACACTGTACAGGAGTGCTAAACAAGCCTAGGCCTAGAAAACGAAGCCAGTGCACATGAAAGTTGGACATTTTTCCATGCGTACCTTTAACAGACAGTGAAAAGTAAAAAAGAAAAATAATAATATAAAACGTAAAAAAATGTCCTAATGCCTACACAAAGCAGAGGCAGGTACGTAGGTATTTCTGGCAGGAGGTCTAGTTGACTAAGAGAAGTAACAAGAAACTGAGCTCTAGGCTAGCCTGTCAGCACAGATACCCATCATGTTTAACTAAGCCAGGCACAGTAACAGATATCATCTGTACAATTGTGTCATTTACAGACACAATTGTATTGTGTATATGAAAGAGTTGTCTTTGATTTTAAATGCATGTGGTACAGGCTGTAGGGTTGGTGACTTTTAATTAATCACCTAATGTGCGCAGATGATTTGGTCATCTTCAGCCCATATAGTGCTGGTCTCCGACAGCTTCTGAGAGTATGCACACAGTATGTTGTTGATTTTGATAGAAAGTACAATGCTAAAAAGAGTAAGATCATGATTGTCAGAAGTAGAGAACACAGACAGGCAACCTTCCCTGACTTCTCTTTGTCTGGCACTGCACTTATGGTGTGCAGTGAGATTACATATTTGGGCCATATTATTGCAAATGACCTTTCTGATGATAAGGATATCTATAGGCAGCGTTGGAGGCTGTATGCTCAAGCAAACATGCTGGGTCGTAAGTTTAGCATGTGCTCTGTACCTGTGAAAATTTCACTCTTTAGAGCGTATTGTACGACTTTGTATGCGACCTACCTGTGGTGTCGTTATAAGCAAGGCAGCATTAGAAAACTCATAGTGGCTTATAATGACAGCATGAGGCTGCCGCTGAATGCTCCAAGAAACTCCAGTGCAAGCCATATGTTTGTCAGCGTTGGGGTACCTACCTGCTCAGCTGTTTTACGTAGCCTGATGTATAGATTCATGTGTAGGGTATCTGAGTCAGAAAATGACATAATCTATGTTTTGGCCAACCCTGTACGAAGTACTGTGAGATTCTCCTCCAGACTGTGGAACCATTGGCGAATATTTATCTGTATATTAGACACTGAACATTGTGGAAGGCCGTTTTTTTTGTATTTTGTATTTATGTGTTTGTATAGATCCCTCTGGGTCTGAAATAAAGTTTGTATTACTATCCATAGACCTTCTTATCATAAAATAAATCAAAATATTATCCAAATATATCCAAATTCCTTTTATGCACAAATTAAAACAACAGTCCTGGCAGGCTCCCTTCAGAAAGAAATTCTAATCTACACACATGAGTTTAAAAACCCATGCTATAGTTGACTAGAAGAGGAATAAAAAAAATTATCTTTCAGAAATTTATCTTAATGCCTTAATTAAAAAATATAGGAAAAATCCAACCTTTAAAAGACACCAATTTTCTTTGTGAATAAATAATGCAGTGCTTCCTCTATGTTGATGGCGACCCGCCACGGTAACATTTCTGCCGCTCTAGTATCAGAAATAGGGCGGACACACAACAGGGTTTCCACTATGTACAACACGCAGCGCCGCTCCTTCAGCTGTTCATGAAAAGTTATAAAGTCATATTTACACGACTCTGCAGTCGCCTGCTCTTCTGGACTCGAGTATTGATCATATTTTGGCACGTTTCCAAACGTAGAGGTCATAGTGACTGAAAGTGTGATGTGAGATGCTAAATAGAAAAACTAAACACGGTTTTCACGTTATCTTTTCATATTACTATTTGACAACCCCCCTTGTCTTGTGCCTAACTGTGTGTGTCTTGTGTATTGTTTTATATCTAAAAATATCTAAAAAAATAATTATTTAAAAAATGTAAAGAGATTTCTTTTTGCATGGCTTCATAACCTTATGAGCACTATTGTAGGTTTTCACACCTACCTTGTTTGGTCTGTTTAAAATGAACCCTGGCTTGTTTTGGCTGGTGCGAATGATCATTTCAACTCTGGTGGGGCTCAAACAATCAAACTCTAATTCGCTTAAATAAGGGGGTTCTAGGTTTGCATCCAAGTGAACTAGAGTTTGGTTCACTTCAGGTGAGAAAGCTATCCGACCAAAATACAGGAAGTGAACCAAAAACAGAAGATTAACTAACCTGCAACTTCAACCTTGCACACAATTTACAGACTTATATAAGATTTAAGGGAGGATAACTTTAAGTTCCATAAGCTGTTCTGAGCACACATTGCTGGTCGTCGGTGTGACATCATCATCATCCTCTCTCTCTCTCTCCGTCACTCGCTGTCTATCAGCTGCTCATATTGTTCGCCTTCTTCTAAAATATTAGCAATACTAAAGCACAACCAGAAAACCAAAGACACAATCAATCTGGTGTTGCTGCGTAATTTCTGAGACCACCGTTATGACAGCTTGACATTTGTTTACAGTGTTTGGTGCATTTAACTAAGTGCAGTGTGAAAGCAAACCGAACCAAATGAATAATGCAACAATGTTACAACTTAACCCCTGAATCGCACCGAGTCCACAAAACTATAGGTGTGAAACCACCCTTAATATCATTCATCGAATACTTATTTATAAGAAATGTCTCTCATGCATTAAAAAAACTAAACGGGTGTTGCCGATTCATTTAAATCAAACATCTTCAAAGTAAGTCAATCCTGCTGAATCTAACAATCTAGGTAAGATAAGAGTATGCTATTCAATGGCATAAAGACCCTCATGTCTTATTAACAATTCTAGTCCACCTTAAACATAAAATGCTGTCTCAGTGCTAATTAAACAGCTGCAGCCTACCTTAAAAAGAGTGACAGTGATTTCTATGTTCTCTGGTACAGGCCACACCACCACTCCTCTGTAGGGATTTTTGATGCCAGGCTGCCAGCTGTGGGCCTGCAGTACAGAGGAACAAAATAACAGTGAATTTGATTTGGTGAGAAACTTTTTGTTTTGCTGTTCATTTCATTTTATTTGAGAATGAAACTTAATAAATACAAACCTTGGAGGATTTCCGCCGACTCCTGCGTGTCCAAACCACCACTAGTTTGTCTGGTTGCCTGTTAGGAGGGAAAAGACGGATGAGTAAAAAAGACAACTTGTATTAATTCATCAATCCACCCGTCTGTGTCAACATCTACCAACTACCTCTACACTGACATGTTGACAGCGTCGCTCCAATTGATCAGCTTGTATTTTGAAGCCTCAAGTTTTAAAACCCTGATAAGCCTATTGCTGTACGCACACACACACAAACACAACAAAAGTGAAACTTACACACACCTTCACAGCCACTCATGGTATGAATAAATCATGAGACACAGCTAAACCCTGACTTGACTCTGTGGACAACACACACGCATGCACGTAATCCGACAGTCACAAATGAATTCAATGTAATAGCAGTGAAAAAGGGAGAAACAAGTCCAAAATGCTAGTGAAATCCTCCCACAGGCAACACAGCCTGTATGTTAGAAACATTTTTCCTCTCTTTTGAATTAACTTAAACAGAGAAAACAAACATAGTCAGGATGTTAAAAAAAGGATATCTGCATAGGGACACTCTTCAAGGTTCAAAGTGTACATCTTCGGCATATAACTAAGTAAATGTGTGATGTGAATACAAGACAGACATGGGTCTCCTACAAAGTTTCTTAAATTCTTGGACCTGGACACATCAAAACTAGTGCTGTCAAACCATTAAACAATTTAATCACAATTAATAGCATTAATGTCATTGTTAACTCATAATTAAATGCAATTAACTAATTAAATTTCAATTATTTTTTATCCATTCTAAACTTTTAAATCTTAAATTTTCCATTCAGAATCTTTTTGGCATCCATTTCGGCGTCTCACACTCAGAGCGTAACGTAACCACTCTTTGGCCAGCTCGCACACCCAAACAAGTGTGCACGGCGTGGCTGTAGTTTTTTCTCCGGTCTAGCTACATCCGATGCGGTATTTTTCTAACGTTACTAGTTGTGAAGCATGTGGAGAAAAAAACGACAAAGTTTGCTAGGTCAAAAAGAACGTTAATGCAGTGATAAAAAAATGAATGCCATTGAAATGCGTTTGCGTTTAATTGACAGCACTAATCAAAACACACCTCTTCAGATTAGCTGTCCACATACAGTGGGTACGGAAAGTATTCAGACCCCTTTAAATTTTTCACTCTTTGTTTCATTGCAGCCTTTTTCCAA